>NC_053408.1:292712-550212 GCF_016859285.1 Xiphias gladius | reverse complement strand
GATGATGATGATGATGATGATGATGATGATGATGATGATGATGATGATGATGATGATGATGATGATGATGATGATGATGATGATGATGATGATGATGATGATGATGATGATGATGATGATGATGATGATGATGATGATGATGATGATGATGATGATGATGATGATGATGATGATGATGATGATGATGATGATGATGATGATGATGATGATGATGATGATGATGATGATGATGATGATGATGATGATGATGATGATGATGATGATGATGATGATGATGATGATGATGATGATGATGATGATGATGATGATGATGATGATGATGATGATGATGATGATGATGATGATGATGATGATGATGATGATGATGATGATGATGATGATGATGATGATGATGATGATGATGATGATGATGATGATGATGATGATGATGATGATGATGATGATGATGATGATGATGATGATGATGATGATGATGATGATGATGATGATGATGATGATGATGATGATGATGATGATGATGATGATGATGATGATGATGATGATGATGATGATGATGATGATGATGATGATGATGATGATGATGATGATGATGATGATGATGATGATGATGATGATGATGATGATGATGATGATGATGATGATGATGATGATGATGATGATGATGATGATGATGATGATGATGATGATGATGATGATGATGATGATGATGATGATGATGATGATGATGATGATGATGATGATGATGATGATGATGATGATGATGATGATGATGATGATGATGATGATGATGATGATGATGATGATGATGATGATGATGATGATGATGATGATGATGATGATGATGATGATGATGATGATGATGATGATGATGATGATGATGATGATGATGATGATGATGATGATGATGATGATGATGATGATGATGATGATGATGATGATGATGATGATGATGATGATGATGATGATGATGATGATGATGATGATGATGATGATGATGATGATGATGATGATGATGATGATGATGATGATGATGATGATGATGATGATGATGATGATGATGATGATGATGATGATGATGATGATGATGATGATGATGATGATGATGATGATGATGATGATGATGATGATGATGATGATGATGATGATGATGATGATGATGACGACTATGACGAGGATGATGAGGATGATGATGATGACGACGGTGATGATGATGATGATGATGATGATGAAGAGGTAGAGGAAGAAGATAGAGGAAGAAGACAGAGGAAGAGACATGAAGAGATAGAGGAAGAAGACAGAGGAAGAGACAGAGGAAGAGACAGAGGAAGAGACAGGAAGAGATAGAGGAAGAGACAGAGGAAGGAGACAGAAGAAGATACAAGAAGAAGACAGAGGAAGAGACATGAAGAGATAGAGGAAGAGACAGAGGAAGAAGACAGAGGAAGAGACAGAGGAAGAGACAGAGGAAGACAGAGGCAGAGACACGAAGAGACATGAAGAGATAGAGGAAGAAGACAGAGGAAGAGACAGGAAGAGACAGAGGAAGGAGACAGAAGAAGATACAAGAAGAAGACAGAGGAAGAGACACGACGAGACATGAAGAGACAGAGGAAGAGACAGGAAGAGACAGAGGAAGGAGACAGAAGAAGATACAAGAAGAAGACAGAGGAAGAGACAGAGGAAGAGACACGAAGAGACACAGGAAGGTTGTTTTTTAGATTTTAAATCAAAGCAGCGCCAGAAAAGGGAAAAAGCAGAGTGAAGAATAAAAACACGTGGTCCCATCCCATGGTCCCCATGCTACAGTGAAGTTCAGAGTCCATGATCAGAGTCCAGCAGAGGGAGACTCTGCTCAGGTGGTTCAGATGTCTCTGAACCTGCAGACACACCTGAGATCATCAGCACTTTAACCTGAGGTCTGTTTGATAAAAGGTGTCTAAGAGAAGCAGCTCTTATTGTGAAAAGCAGGTGTGGGATGACCCTAAGAAACTGAACCAGGATCAGTCTGTTTGATGAAGACACTCCGAGCTGATCAGGGATCAGACTGAGTCCGGTCTTGGGTATTTTCTGACCCCAGACCACCTGCCATTCAGTTCTGTAAATGGTCCCTGCATTCGGAATGAAGTTTAGCAGCTGTTGCGGTCTTTGTTTTGTTGATATGTGAAGACTACATGTTGTTATGATTCTTCAAATCGAAATAAAGTCGTACATTTCAAAAAAGGAAACAAAAATGAGGATTAAAAACCCCTGAAACATTAAATACGTTAAAAAGACAGAATGAATAACAAGGCTCCGAGCTGAGAAGGTTGGATGAGACCGGATGAAGAAACCGATTCAAATAAAAAAGTCTGACTCCACAGTTTCTCTTAAATTAATCCATTAATTTATCCACGGATTATTGTTGCCCTGAAAACAACCTTTGAATCAGGATTAGATCAAATTAAAAGCCAGAAAATTCAAACGCTTTTCAGGGTTTTTAAAAACCTTGATAAATTATAATCCACGAATGAACCGCAGTTCTTCAGCAACTTCCCGAACCTGCACCTTACGCTGATAAACCCAAGGCCAAGGCGGAGCTGTTCGGTGTGTTCTCTGCTGAGAAGGTCCCACCATCAGCTCCGCCGTCAGAGTCTGCTGGTCAGTCTTCAGACCAAGACTCTGCCTCAATGCAAAGGGAACGCAAAAGCCAAAATCCCGATCCTCAGCTCGCAAGTTGAAATCCAAGTGAAACCTCGACGGACGACCGGTGACACTGAGTCAGGTCCGACCCTGCATCTCCAGGTCCTCGTCCACTGGACCACCTCCGACACAAAAAGCTCCAGCTTCGGCCTGCAGAGGAAGTCGTGGTTTGGTCGGTTTGGTTTCTGCAGGTAAACACACGAAGTCCGTCCCGGTGTATCCTGGGTATGAATGACCGGCGGCATCAGGACCAACGAGGACGTCGGACTCCCAGAAACTTGCTCATTTAAAACCCAGCCGGAAGGTGTTTCGACGCTGTTCTAGCCCCAACAGGTGACATCCTCACGCTGACGGAGAACTTTAGGTTCTACACCTCCGTCATTCTGGTCTTCATCGCTGTCAAACAACGAGCAGGCTGGGTCTTTGTGGGCCTCAGTTTGGTGCCTGGAAAACGTGTCGGAGTGAGACGTCGTCGCTGCAGCGGTACTTCCGTCTTTGGCAGCTGTGGCGCGCATGTGCAGAGCCAACACCCACGCCCGTGAGTCCGGAAGGTGGGAGTGAGCCGTCTGCGCGCAGACACGATCTCCGAGCGCCACCATCTCTGCCATCGGTCGGTGTTCGAAGCCGCAGCCGGAGCTCTCAGCCATTTTATCACCAGCTTCACTCACCTGGGTTTAAACTATTCGTTTAAACCCGGGTCTGGTGCCAGTTCCGGTCCGGGAACTCAGAGGCTGTACCCCGGGTTGTGGTCCGCCTCTGGATCCCCCTCTCAGCTGCTCCTGTGACGGGCTGCGGAGACAAAACCGACAACACACCGGTAAATCCGTCCACCTTCCTCCCGGAGCTTTCTGTCCTCTTCTCTCGGTCTTCCTCCCCCCACCTCTCTGGGCTCCGCCCAGCAGGGACCGGTAGAGTCCGAGTGGATGAGCTGTGATTCGGGTTTATGTTTTCAGGCATTTGACGTGAGGCGGACGAGGACAAGTGTGTCTCCGTTCGTTCGGCGTGCGTTCAGAGCGGCAGCTCGGTTAAAGGGGCAGTTCGGCATCTGACCAAACATCTGGAACATCACAGGAGACGTCGTGCTCTCAGCCGCGGGTTCGAACCGCGAAACGAAAATCCCGCACGTGGACTCGTTTGTTCCGAATGAAGGTCAGGTGTTCGTTCCCCGCGTGTGAAATATTCACCACCCCCCGGTCACCGGTTCAAGGTGCTTCTACCGCAGGTCTCCTCAGGATTCCGCCCGATTAATGGATGAGTAACGACCTGCGACAGACGACGGGGCGTCCGGCGCCTCGGGCGGAGCAGGTGCCTTCCGCGCCCCGCGTCGTGGTCGACTCGGTTCAGACGCAGCCTTTAACCGACGAGCGGGGTCGCACTCAAAGGGCGATTCGGAGCCGTAAAAAACCCCGTGAGTTCGAGAACCGATGCACGACTTTCCTCTTCATTTACACGTGAATTAGCTGCAGGTGGCCCGGACGTTAGACTCGGGTTTAACCTGCTCCCAGACTCCAGGCTGGTTCAGGTTTAAACCAACTGATCGTAGTAGTTTCGGCAGGTCGTAACTGACCTTATTTCAGGGGTTTGGGGGGAAATGGATTTTCTGTCTGGACTCAGGTGTTTTTAATGTGTCAAAGTAGCCTCACACGTACCTTCAGCTTGACCCTTAAGAGGACCCCTAGTCGATCAAACGCGGGAGCTCATCTCAAGTTTCGGTCCGAATGAATGATTACGGGTTTTTTAAGGGTTAAAACCTTTCACAATTCACCCAACGCCATTAAAGCTTTCAGTCAGTTTCTCACCTTAATTAAACTGCTGAGGCAGTTTGATGGCTGTCGTGCTAGTTGATAAATGCTGTTTTACCAAAACCTAAATAAATATATATATATATATATCTACATGCAGATAATAGATATATAACAGTCCATCAGTTATCCCCTTAAAATCCCATTAAAACACCTTAATTACATTGTTGTTGATGAGCAGGTGAATGTAGGGTTAAGTTTGATTTAAGGCCCCTTTCATGAAATAACTGGTGACTTATACTGTGGAGAGAACCCTTTAGGAAAACCATCAAATATTCCAATCAATAGATTGTCCCCTTAACGTCCCAATAAAACAGAGTCTCGGCCTTTTCACAGCCTATGGAAATCCCTTAGACCACCGGAAACGTATGAATAAATCCCTTATCCCCCTTTAGACCCCAGGAACGTCCACGGTTACAGTCCTGGTGCTGTGGGGTGAAAGACCGGTGAGCAGTTTCACGCCTAACAGGATCCAGTGTCCTGTCCCCTGCTCAGGTGTAACCACGTTCTCTGTGCGCGTAGAGAGGAAGGAGGTTCAAAGGTCGAACTGCAGCGGAGTGAATGTGGAAGAGCAGGATGTTTGGGTGAATCGTCAGCGGCTACAACTGCTCCTCTGTTACTGCCGCAGCCGAACACTGTGATCGCAACTGATTCACTGTAATGAACCCGTCGAACCTCACCTGTATGTTATCAAAGTAAGACGCAGTCCCAACTGCCGTCGGCGCCGCCTGCAGGCTGCACACGTCACGGCAGACTCAGTAGAAATCCGATAATGACGGATTCAAGGATTTTATTTGTCCGACGCACAAACAACACGGGAGGGTTTGATTCTCACGCCACGACAGACGACAGACTCTGTCGGAAATGTGGAAAACCCAGGGAGTTTTTAGAAACCCCAGGTTTCCGGGCTCAGTTGAGATCGGCGTCGTTCAGGACCGTCCCGTCGTGTGTGGACGTGGTCCCAGCAGCTCCCGGAGAAACGGCCAGCGAAGCAGCTCCGTGCTGCTCTTTAACGGAGCTGGGGGAGGGACCCAGACACACATTTACCGAACCAACCGGTTCGTCTTCGTCACTCACTCGGCCCGTTTTCATGAGTCCTTTTCTCATGTAACAGAATACCGTTAGAAAACTCTTCCCATGAAACAGACATCTCGCGCTTGTGCTACCTGTCCAGGTCTACCTGTCCGGCGTCTTCTCCTCAAGCTGTAGGAGACGACGACATTTTTCTGCCTCTCGAGGCCGGAGGGCAGGAAACACCCACCGGTACTTGACGGTTTCCAGAGAACCGGAGCAAAACCAACTTTGACAAGTGACCCAAAGGTGAGATTTCTGATTTGTGTGAGTGCGCGTCCAACGCTAAGCCGGTGAAATCTGTCGACGCATCATCCGCTCTCTGTTTCAGCCTCCGTCCAGCGAATAGCTCTCGTCTACAGCTGAAAGGTCGCCAACCGATTTATCCACCACCTGGACCCGGACTGCATCTCCGCTGGTGAACGTGGTTTTAGACTGCCGGGTATCTGACGATGTCGCCTCGCACATTTTTTCGCCATTTTATGAACAAAATTAATAATTGATTCATCGACAAACAATCAACAAGGTGATCAATAATGAAAATGAATGACGCTAAAGCACGTCTGGATTGAGTCTGGATTCTAGATACCTGCAGGCGTAAATGGGACCAAACTTCTCACGTGACACATCTGGTCAGCATCTGGAGTGCACGTGGAGACAGGAACTCGAACATCAGCAGCAGACAGTGACATTTATTCATTTCATTCTGTTTCTCAGTTTAAAGAGTTGCTTATAATAAATGACAGCCTCTCTAACTGACACACTCAGACACAGAAGTCTCTCTGCTCTCCAGTCTGGATGCACCTGTTGCCATGGAGACATCCTCCAGGCCGGGTGAGGCAGACGGTGTCGATGAACGAGTGAATCCGAGCTGTTTGTTGTTTTTACTTTCACCCCGTCTGTTTAGGCATCAGAACCTGCTGAGGAGTGGGAGGTCGTCTTCTCCTCCTCCTCCTCGTTGTCTTGTTTCTTCTTCTTCTTCTGTCTGTTGTTAAAGTGGGTGACTCACTGGATGGTTACTTACCGGTTGTCGTGGTAACCGTGGACCAAACTGAAGGACCAGCGGGTGTGATGACAGGGGGCTGATGGGAAATAAAAACGCCCTCCACACACGGCCCGCTCTGATTGGCTGCTGACAGCTGTTAGCTCGCTGCTTCGCGCAGGACTGAGAGTTAAAGGAGCATTTCACACAATACTTTAGGCAAAGTCTCCAAGTGACAACACATATCTTCTGTTTTTTACAGTGAAGCATGATGGGAGGTGGCAGATGGACGAGGCGGTCGTGGGCCGACCAGTGACACACACACACACACACACACACACACACACACACGCACACACACACACACGCAAGCACACACATCATGGACCAAAGCTTCAGTTTAAATACACTGGTGAGTGTTTCTGTGTGTGTGTGTGTGTGTGTTCTAGTATAACTCATGTTGTGGGGACGTCAGTCTGTCCACATGTCACAGGGGGACTCACTTTCCTTGTGGGGCCCAAAAACAAGTCCCCATAAGGTAAGTCGATAAATTATAGAGAGACCGGTTTACGGTTTTGGGTAAATCTGCAGGAAGTCAATTTAATGTCCTCTGAAGTGGTGGAAAACACAGCTGTGACCTTCCACTTCAGTTCTGTTAAAGCCTCTAGAGACTCTAGAGTATTAAATACAGTATTTACAACTCGGATGTGAAGACGTTGATTAAAGAATCTCGCTCACTATCACAGTGTCGCCCTTTATGAGGCGTTTTGTACCAGGAACAGCAGATACGCAGATGTACACGATGTCCGTTACATGAAAACACTTCAGCCCTCCAGTTCCTTCCTCTCCTCCTTCTCCCCTTTACTCCTCTTTCCTTTCTTGCCCTTTTCCTTCTCTCCTTTCTCCTTCTTTCCTAGCTCCTCCCTCCGTCCTTCCCTTCTTTCCTCACTCTGCTTCCCCTCTTTTCTTCATCTTTCCTTATTCCTTTCTCCCTGCTTTACATCCTTCCCTCCTCCCTTGTTCCCTTCACTAGTTTTGAAAGAATGAGTTGCTGTCACAGATCTCTGCGTCCGTCCTTTCATTTTCTCCCTTTTTTTCCAATTCGTCTCTTGAATAGAAAACACTGGCTCCCAGTGAACAGAGGACTGGTTATCCTCCTCTAACCGATCGAGGATCTTCTGATGTAAATGAGCTGCGTAACAAACGCTGCTTTCAGGCTCCCAGCAGGGGCGGTAAATCTGAGTTTCCTGCCTGAAGACACAGCTCAGCTCAGCTGTCAGATGTTAATGTGGATGTTTGATGAAGTGTCCCGATGGGGTGGAATCACCTTGACACAAACCTGGGGGAGGTCTTTTATTTTTAATATCAGGACAGCAAAGGTACGTGATTGCAGTTAAACTCTGACAGGAAGGTCCAGGCTGTGATCGTTAAGAGTCAGTGATTCCGTAAGTCTCTGTCCTAGTGGCTGGACACTGCATCTCAACTGTTTTATACCAGGGCAAGTAACAGATGCACCTGAAGAATGTTACTCCTGAGTTTAGTCCCACTTGTTTTCTGATTGACCCTCTGGATCTGTGTCAGCTGTCGGTCTGATTAACAACCTTGAACAACTTCCTTCGCTCACGAGAAAGATTTCTTCTCTCGATGAGCTGTCATTTCTCATTCTAAACTTTTCTCACGTATATTATTATATTCAGGGAGAGGAGAAGAGTCTCTTGTCTTTCAGCAACACATTTTAGCTGTCGTTTTCATTTAGGCTTCAGTCACAAGAGGCTCCCTGTGTGCCAGGTAGAAATACAGTTTGATGTGCGATATGTTTACAACATTTGGGCTAATAAACCATTTCTACAAATCACAAGATATTCTCATCATAACCTGGATTATACCTGGATTTACACTTTTGCGTTAAGCGTTTACGTCGTACCTACTGCGGCTACGTGCGTTGGCTCCGAGGCTTCTCTGCGAGCTGCGCTGTAACTGACATTTTCCATAACTGCTTGTGTTTCTGAAGCCGGTGGAGTCTGTTGAGAGTGAAGACATGAAGGAAGGTAAAGAGTCTCACTGGTCGTCCTCTCGTCAGTAATGGACCATTAACAGACTGATGACACTGCAGACCTTCCGCCCACTGTGATCAGCGCTCTGTATGAATGAATGAAAGTAAACACTCGCTGTGGGACTCCTGTTATCCCCCCGTGTTGCGTATAAATCCAAACTTAACCATAACAAGTGAACCGAGGCTTGTGTGTAAAGTTGATGGAGTGGCCCTTTAGATGATCAGGATTTTGTTTCGTCCAACACTTTGACACTGTCAGGTGTAACGTGCAGCCTCCGTCATCACTTTCTGGAAATGTGTGTGTCTGTGTTGTGTAGAAGAAGCTGGCAGCAGAACCGGACTACACTGACGTGTCGTTGACGGCGGCAGAGCGTGTTCGGGCGCTGGGGAAGATGGGATGCAGCGTGGAGATCAACGAGGACATCGCACCACGACGCTACTTTCGCTCCGGTGTGGAGATGGAGCGCATGGCGGCGGTTTACCTGGAGGAGGGCAGTCTGGAGAACGCCTACGTCCTCTACACCAAGTTCATCACGTAAGAAACACAACCTGCTGACATCAACACAGCACCTTCCTCTTATTGGTATTATTATATTTTCAGTCTCTCACAGTAAAAACAAATTGCTGAAAATGTGTGTTCAGTCTGTTTGTAGAGAAGCTGCCCAGTCACAGAGACTACCAGCAGTGCAGCGTTCCAGAGAAACAGCTCATCATGAAGGTAACAATACTGATGCCGAGGAGGTGCATCGCTGTGTGCAGACCTCCAGAGCTCGTCTCTATAACCTCTGGAGCTCGTCTCAACAACCTCTGGAGCTCGTCTCCACAACCTCCGGAGCTCGTCTCCACCCACTCCGGACCTAGTCTCCATAACCTAGTCTCCATAACCTCTGGAGATAGTCTCCATAACCTCCGGAACTAGTCTCCATAACCTAGTCTCCATAACCTCCGGAACTAGTCTCCATAACCTAGTCTCCATAACCTCTGGAGCTCGTCTCCATAACCTCCGGAGCTAGTCTCCATAACCTAGTCTCCATAACCTCCGGAACTAGTCTCCATAACCTAGTCTCCATAACCTCCGGAACTAGTCTCCATAACCTAGTCTCCATAACCTCCGGAGCTAGTCTCCATAACCTAGTCTCCATAACCTCCGGAACTAGTCTCCATAACCTAGTCTCCATAACCTAGTCTCCATAACCTAGTCTCCATAACCTCCGGAGCTAGTCTCCATAACCTAGTCTCCATAACCTCCGGAACTAGTCTCCATAACCTAGTCTCCATAACCTAGTCTCCATAACCTCTGGAGCTGGTCTCCATAACCTCTGGAGCTTGTCTCCATAACCTCTGGAGCTTGTCTCCATAACCTCCGGAACTAGTCTCCATAACCTAGTCTCCATAACCTAGTCTCCATAACCTCTGGAGTTAGTCTCCATAACCTCCGGAGCTAGTCTCCATAACCTAGTCTCCATAACCTCCGGAACTAGTCTCCATAACCTAGTCTCCATAACCTCTGGAGTTAGTCTCCATAACCTCTGGAGCTGGTCTCCATAACCTCTGGAGCTCGTCTCCATAACCTCCGGAACTAGTCTCCATAACCTAGTCTCCATAACCTCTGGAGATAGTCTCCATAACCTCCGGAACTAGTCTCCATAACCTAGTCTCCATAACCTCCGGAACTAGTCTCCATAACCTCTGGAGCTCGTCTCCATAACCTCCGGAGCTAGTCTCCATAACCTCTGGAGCTAGTCTCCATAACCTCTGGAGCTAGTCTCCATAACCTCCGTAACTAGTCTCCATAACCTAGTCTCCATAACCTCTGGAGCTCGTCTCCATAACCTCCGTAACTAGTCTCCATAACCTCTGGAGTTAGTCTCCATAACCTCTGGAGCTAGTCTCCATAACCTCCGTAACTAGTCTCCATAACCTCTGGAGCTCGTCTCCATAACCTCTGGAGCTAGTCTCCATAACCTCTGGAGCTAGTCTCCATAACCTCTGGAGCTCGTCTCCATAACCTCTGGAGCTAGTCTCCATAACCTAGTCTCCATAACCTAGTCTCCATAACCTCTGGAGCTTGTCTCCATAACCTCTGGAGCTTGTCTCCATAACCTCCGGAACTAGTCTCCATAACCTAGTCTCCATAACCTCCGGAGATAGTCTCCATAACCTCCGGAACTAGTCTCCATAACCTCTAGTCTCCATAACCTCCGGAGCTAGTCTCCATAACCTAGTCTCCATAACCTCCGGAGCTAGTCTCCATAACCTCCGGAATTAGTCTCCATAACCTAGTCTCAATACCCTAGTCTCCATAACCTCTGGAGCTTGTCTCCATAACCTAGTCTCAATAACCTCCGGAGCTCGTCTCCATAACTTCTGTAGCTCGTCTCCATAACTTATGGAGAACGTCCCCAGATGTCTGGAAGTAGTCCGCATAACCTCCGGAACTAGTCTCCATAACCTCCGGAGCTAGTCTCCATAACCTCCGGAGCTCGTCTCCACAACCTAGTCTCCATAACCTCCGGCATTAGTCTCAATACCCTAGTCTCCATAACCTCTGGAGCTTGTCTCCATAACCTAGTCTCCATAACCTCCGGAGCTCGTCTCCTAAACCTGTCTGTCGCTCCCTCCGGGAGGACGTCCACCCCCTCCCTAGTGGTCTCCTGATGTAACATAAATAACTAACATAAGTCTCTGGTTTCCTCTGGGCTTGTCTCTAGTCCCTGTCTGTTCCCCTTGTCCCCCAGACCCTCTCCCAGAAAGGTGGCCCAGACCTCTGGAGCTGGTCCATAGACTTCTGGAGATGGTCCTCAGACCTCTGGAGCAAGTCCAGAATGCTTCTCTCCACCTGCTTCTCAGCCTCCCCATTTTTTCCAACACAACCCCTGTCTTCAGTTTACTACACTGGCTCCCTGCTGCAGTTCAGGTCCACTTCAAGTCTCTGGTGCTGGTCTACGACTGTACTTTGACTGGCTGTTTTCTATGTGTTTCCGCTGCATGTCTGTAGATATACTTACTGATGCTACAGACAGCATCGCTACATGTCGAGTCGCAGCAGCAGTGCTAGCGTCGGTAACAACAGCGGTATTAGTTGTAGCAGTAATATTTATTCTCTGTCTCTCTGTTTGTGTAGAAACTTCAGGAAGTGGCGTTTCCTCGTAAAGACGAGTTGAAGAAACGTCTTCAGGAGAAATACAGCAGGGAACATACCGAGTACCTCAGAGCCCAGGTCTGTGTGTGTTTGTGTTGTCCAATCAGATTGTGTCGTGGTTTTGATTGGCAGTGTGTATTTACCTGTTAATCAGATTAGATGACAGATTGGTGGACAGGTTTATTTCAGTACCAGAGCTCTCTCACACCCAGGCAGCTGTTAGTTAATTAGTTATCATTGAATATTGATTATTATATTGATGGGATCATCGCTGTGAACGCCTGTTGAGTGCTGTGTTCAAAGGAGGTCTGGTGTATTATGGGTGTTGTTCAGTGGAGCGGCCTGTACATGGTGAGTAGATGTGACATGTATGATTTAATATGATTATGCAACATACAGGATATAGAGCCTGTTGGAAGGTTGGCGTACGTCAGGGTCGCTACAAGTATCTTCACTGTCTCTGAGTTTAAAAAGTTCTCAGTCTGCTGGAAAAGATCGTAAACCAAGATCGGTTTAAGGGTTTTCTCTGACTCAACATGAGCCCGGTCCACGCAGTCCTCCTGCTTTTCTAGAGTGATTTAGATGTAGACCTACAAGTCTTACTTTGGTTATAACCTGACTAACCTAATGTTTGCTATGGTGACTGGTTGTAAACATCACATTACGTTGATGCTACAGTGCAGCTGGTGTAAAGCCCCAGTCAACCCAGAAAGTGGAGAGAATTTCTTCTAGAAACGTTACAGTGCCAGTGTCAGAAACTAGTTATCAAGCTACGCAACATCTAATAGAGCAGTGAGGTGAGAGGAGTTGCTGGTACCTGAAGTGTTTTGTCCCCATTCTGAATTCCCGTTTCAGTTTTGACATGATCTCCTGAAGGTCACTGAACAGGAACTGGGGACATTCCTGGATTATGTGACCATCATTCAGGTTCATGTTCTGACACCAGTTTGAATTATTTACACTTCTTGTCTCTGACTAATCTGGTTTTGTTCGTCATTTTGGTGGAAGGCTCTAAATGATACAATACCCATGAGCCTCGGCTGCTGCTGCCATGAAGAATTCAAAACTCGTTACAGTTGAGAACCAAACACATCACCATGGTTACTGAATTCCCCCACAGCTGATCCAGAGTCCAACAGTGAAGTGATTTCAGCTGCAGATTGTGTTTTCTGTACCTTCCACCTGCCGTTAGCGGCTCACGTGACAGAATTTTTAAACTCTGTAATTGGATGTTAGTGAAATGCATCTTGGTAGTTGTAGTTGACTTCTGTTCTTCAGTTTTTTTATGTCCCCAGCTTCTTGTAGTTTTTACTTTTTATCAAAGAATCAGACGATTTCTGACACAATTGTTGATGTTTTTTCCCGATGACTGAAGCAGGAGAGTTTCACCTTGAAGTGCGAGTCATTAACGTCGTCTGTGGTTGAGATGAACAGGACCTTTACTTGTGGAAACGTCTAACTATTAATAACTCTATTTGTTGGTTGGGGGCCGAGAGTCTTACTGTCAGAGTGAGGCTGTCAAGCGACCGGTGGAGTCAAAGCAAAGACAAAGGAGATAAATGTTTATATGTCAGAAAAAGTGAATTTTAGTTTCAGCGGTTCAGACTTTGTGGCTTCAGTTATCACTGTGCTACTTGTGCAGGGCTGTTTCTGAGTATTTGGGGTTTTTTAATGACCAGAAGATGAGTTTACAATCCACAAATACACAGAAATTACACTCAATATATTTATTATTAATAATAATAATAATAATAATAATAATAATAATAATAATAATAATAAAATGCAGATTTCAGTAGTGTTTAGTCTCAGCTTCTTTTAGTTTGACTCTCTTTAGGTTTTGAAGATGTTGTATTTTTAAACAAAAGTCTGAAGGCTGAGAAACTTTACAGAAAATTAGATTAAACATTTAAGTGAATAAATATATAATGTGAAATAGTCCCTTCTTTTTTTAATAACTACTTAAATAATTCTCAGAGTGGTGGAGCTGCACAGGTGGAGTACAGACTACACATTAGTATTTCTAAATTTCCTGCCACGGTCCTGCTATTTTATCTGTGGTTATCAATTAAAATACTCTGGGATATTTTTGTAAGATCAGGTAAATGGTGGGACAGTTTCCGTTCGTGGTGTCATCCAATCACAGTGGGCTATTTTCAGGTGAATTCAGCAGCCTGAGACTGTTGGACAGATGTCGAGCCGAAACCGTGCTAACCACAGGTGTGTTTCCTCAGAGCCAGGCGGCGGGGGCGGATGGGTGTGGCCAGCAGCTGCAGCGCCTCTCCCTATTGGACCAGGACAGGAGGCGTCTCCTGCTATTGGAGGGGGAGAGGCAGCGTGTCGCCGCCCTGCGACGGATGCAGATCGAATCAGAACAGTTTCGTTACTTCGAAGACCAGCTGAGGCGTCAGGAACTGGCCAGTAGGAGAGGAGAGGAGGCAGAGCAAAAGGTATCATCAGGCAACACTGTAGTAATACTGCTACTGCTACTACGACCAGTACCATTCCTACGGTTGCTACGGATACCATTACAAGCCCTGTTATTTGTACTACCAGCTGCCACTACAACTACTTTACTTTTAATTCTACTGTTACGGTGAATAATGAATGTAAAGTTCTTACTAAGTCACTGCTGCTCCTAGTTTCACTACTAACGATATTAAGAGAACTGTTGCTTTTACTTTTACTGCGTAAAAAAAGTACTTTAGTACTGGTGCTACTGCACCGAGGCTAATGCTGCTACCGGTTCCATTGCTACTACTTATAGCACTTCTAGTCTAGAATCAGTACCATGTAATGTCAGTAGTTGTATTAGCAGCACTGTGTGTCAGTAGTATTAGTAGTATTTTTGTAGTAACGAGGTTCTCCTGCAGGTGGAGACCAAAGTGCCTGAGGTGACGGACGGCTCCTGTCTGTCTCAGCAGCCAACCAGAGACAGCGTAGGATCACAGGGGGCGGATCCTAACAGAAACAGACCGCCTGCTCCCATCAGCCAACCGGCCGCCACGCTGGCCGGAGTACACAGTGGGTACACACATGTACACACTTTCTGTACATATACTGGACGTGTAGATGCGTTTTACATATGCTTTAGGTGCGTTTTTTATTTGGATGTGTGTGCAGCTCAGAGGGTGGAGGGTCTGAGGCGGGTGGTGATTCCCAGAGATCTGACGTACCGTTTCCTCCTGCTGGCCGACTCCAACACCGCCAGAGGAATAGAAACCTGTGGAGTCCTCTGTGGACGACTGGTGAGACGGTTTACTGACTGTTACCTACTGACTCAGCCACCAAATGAAGGATCACACACACTTCACTTCACTTCACTTTGGAGATAAGAGATAAGACAGAAACGTATTCATCCTCAAGGACATTTTTGTGGTTACCGTATTTGCTCAAATAAAAACCAGTGGCCGATTAAAGCCCGGTCTCTGATGTCCGGGGGCGTGGTCGACATGAACAAATAAAGGCCGGCCCCCACATACAGGCTGGAGGAAAAGCCAAGGGTGGGTAAGCTCCTGGTGCCATATAATGACATATAATGTGTGTTCCAGTCAACCGTGATGCACATTTCTACCGTTGTAATCTAGTGTTGTACACTTTGTTTTAAGAGAATATTTCAAGGAATGTTTTACAAGGTTCAAACCGACACGATGGTGCGTTTGATTCTTTCCCTCTGATCCACTTTGCTTTGTCGTCCTTTAATCCCATCCAGCTGTTGTTGCACACGGTGTGCCTGCAAATGTTTCAAAATAAAAGCCCTGTTAAGAAATTAAGGGTTTGTGTCAACTGAAACGCTAGAGGGCTTTTAATTTGAAACAGTAACAGGAAGTTTTGAGTTTGTATTAACAGTGTAACGCAGTAAGTTTAAAAAAATGGCAAACGGGAGCAGATCAAAACGGGGCTTCGTACTAAAATAGGACCAATTATGCTTATCAAACAGAGGGAATGAGACATAACGCCTCCCTCTAATAAAGGCCCGTTACCTGCTGAGGTTGAGGTAAATAAGGGCCCGGTCACAATTTGAGGAAATAAGGAGTGTTCATAATTAAATTTGATTTCTTGATTAAATGTTTAAGTTTAACCTGATATCAGACCCCCCCCCCCTTTTGTCCACAATTCTGAAATAATGTATCCAAAACAAAAAGGTTCCTGTTCTTCAGTCCTTCTGATCCAAGTCATGACCCTGGTCTCCTTTGAAAGGACACTCTTTATATTTTACAACCAAAACCTCAGAATGAGTAGAAGAGAAACTGAACCAGGGTTACAGAGACACAAACATGGTGGAAATGTCTGTTTTTTTTGGCGTAAAAAGGGAAATCCAGGACCTTTACTGTGGAAAACATTTTGGAGCCACAGGTCTGAACCAGGTCTGTGTCAGCAGCTGCTGCAGTGACGTGAGGATCCTACAATGCTTTGAACAGACAGGGGCAGGAGACTTAGAGCTTTTAAACAGTGTAGATTTTATCAAGGTTGTGTGAAGACTGAGTCCAGTACAGACCAGAACGCACCTGAAGTAGCTCTACTGTCCCACAGGGGGGACGGTGGATCTTAAAGGGTTAAGGTTATTTATTCTCTCTCTCTTATCTCTCCTCACCCTCAGACACACAATGAGTTCGTGCTGACCCACGTCGTCATCCCGAAACAGTCGGCCGGTCCAGATTTCTGCGACATGGAGAACGTGGAGGAACTGTTCAGCTTCCAGGACCAACAGGACCTGCTGACGCTGGGCTGGATCCATGTACGACTACATGCTTAACACATGCTAGACACGTGCTAGACACATGCTAGACACATGCTAAACACAGTATAAACACATGGTAGATACAGGCTAGACACAGTCTAGACACAGGCTAGACACAGGCTAAACACATGCTAGACACAGGCTAAACACATGCTAGACACATGCTAAACACATGGTAGACACAGGCTGGATACAGGCTAGACACATGCTAGACACATGCTAGACACAGGCTAGACACAGTCTAGACACATGCTAGACACAGGCTAAACACATGCTAGACACATGCTAGACACATGCTAGATACAGGCTAGACACAGTCTAAACACATGCTAGACACAGGCTGGATACAGGCTAAACACATGCTAGACACATGCTAGACACATGCTAGACACATGCTAGACACATGCTAGACACAGGCTAGACACATGCTAGACACATGCTAAACAAAGGCTAAACACATGCTAGACACAGTCTAGACACATGGTAGACACACAAAATAAAGACTAAACAAAAATACAGTAAACGAAGAAATGTATAAAAACTTTAGCTACACAGTTCATTCTTGATGATGAAAACAGTATCTGGCCAGTCAGTCTCCACTCAGTGTCTATTCATTTGCTTTTTCAGGAGCTTTTGACAGTATCACATGGCCTTCATCAGCGGACGCTGTTTGCCGTGTTGTCATGGTACTGTGATTTGTGAAGTCCTAAACGTACTCGGAATAATGTAAAGGTTGATTTTCTACAGTCTCATGACCAGTGGGCCACCTCTCATGAAGACCATGTGATACGATCGAAAGCTTGTGATGTGATGTAAATCTAATTTACGTTTAAAATGTTTAAAATTAATCTAAAACAAATTTTACAAACTGCATGAACTTACAAACGTAAGATGTACAGTATAGAGAAGATGTCCCTCACATAGAGTTTAGACCATAAATTAGAGATTTATACAGCACGCAGTTAAATGAACCATGTCGTTGACAAGCCGATATAGGCTGAAGTCAGTTTGTGATGTTAACACCCACTGGTTTCAACCGATGACGGAGAGACGAGGGTAACTGGTGGCGTGCCTCCCAACGTTGTCCTGCTGAACAAACGCGCTGAGTCTGTCCTCGGATCTGTGGGGTCCTCACCACGTGATCTATACCAGACACACACATACCACACTCCCACTAATCACACACACACACAGAAAAGTGACCTCCGTTGTACTTTTCTTCCCCTTCATTTGCATGAACAGATATCACCATAGCAACGGTGCCTCTGGTCGAGCAACAGATGAGTAGAGAGAGGGAGGGGCAGAGACAGGAACAGAAGGACAGAGGTCTCACTCCGCCGCTCAGTCGGTGTGATGTTAGTTTATCTACTAATGAATGCTGTGATTAATCAGCGTTTCGCTCTCAGTTCGTGTTTATACCGACTCTTATGTCGTTGTTGTTTACATTTCCTTGGTTTCACATCATCGCTGTCTAGTGAAAACCTCACATCTCCATGTTTGGTGGTTGTCAGAGCAGCTGAGTGAAATCTGAGCGGGATTCTTCGTGGGAGGAGAATTTCAGTCACTGATGGAAGCGCTTACGCCAGTCAGCCGCAAAATTAAAAACACAAACTGGTTTCAATGCTGTGGCTTGTTTTCAACAGGGCTGGTGTTCTTCTACTGGAAAGGTTTATGTCCTCACAGTGTCAGTGGACAGTTGGGTTCACGTCCTCACAGCGTCAGTGGCCAGTCGGGTTTGGGTCATCATAGTGTCGGGGGACAGTTGGGTTTGGGTCATCATAGTGTCGGGGGACAGTTGGGTTCACGTCCTCACAGCGTCAGTGGACAATCAGGTTTGGGTCCTCATAGTGTCGGGGGACAGTTGGGTTTTTGTCCTCACTGCGTCTTTGGACAACCAGGTTTGGGTCCTCACAGCGTCAGCGGACAGTCGGGTTCACGTCCTCACAGTGTCGGGGGACAGTCAGGTTCACGTCCTCACAGCGTCAGCGGACAGTCGGGTTTACGTCCTCACTGCGTCATGGGGCAGTCAGGTTCACGTCCTCACAGTGTCAGTGGACAATCGGGTTTACGTTGTCACTGCGTCAGTGGACATTGGGGTTTTTGTCCTCACTGGGTCTTTGGACAACCAGGTTTGGGTCCTCACAGCGTCAGAAGACAGTCGGGTTCACGTCCTCACAGTGTCGGGGGACAGTCAGGTTCACGTCCTCACAGCGTCAGCGGCCAGTCAGGTTCACGTCCTCACAGTGTCAGTGGACAGTTGGGTTCACGTCCTCAAAGTGTCAGTGGACAATCAGGTTTGGGTCCTCACAGTGTCAGTGGACAGTCGGGTTCACGTCCTCACAGCGTCAGGGGACAGTCGGGTTTGGGTCCTCATAGTGTCAGGGGACAGTCGGGTTCACGTCCTCACAGCGTCAGCGGCCAGTCGGGTTCACGTCCTCACAGTGTCAGTGGACAATCGGGTTCACGTCCTCACTGCGTCATGGGGCAGTCAGGTTCACGTCCTCACAGTGTCGGGGGACAGTCAGGTTCACGTCCTCACAGCGTCAGCGGACAGTCGGGTTTACGTCCTCACAGCGTCAGCGGACAGTCGGGTTTTTGTCCTCACTGCGTCATGGGGCAGTCAGGTTCACGTCCTCACAGTGTCAGTGGACAATCGCGTTTACGTTGTCACTGCGTCAGTGGACATTGGGGTTTTTGTCCTCACTGCGTCTTTGGACAACCAGGTTTGGGTCCTCACAGCGTCAGCGGACAGTCGGGTTCACGTCCTCACAATCTAATAGGAGTTGCCGTGTTTTTCAGCCTGTGTTTGTGTGTTTGTACTTCAGACTCATCCCACTCAGACGGCCTTCCTCTCCAGCGTCGACCTCCACACTCACTGTTCTTATCAGCTGATGCTGCCGGAGGCCGTCGCCATCGTCTGCGCTCCCAAACACAACGAGTATGTCCAACACACGTACACTCACACTGTAGACCACATTTCCCACCGGGCCTTTCAGCAACATGTATGACCATGTAACACGAGGTTGATTTTAATCACAGTAGAACTGAGGAGAGAGTTCAATTCGGTTTTTCCAATGAAAGATCCATAAGGATGGACTCAGTCCCCACAGTGCATCCGGGTGTCTGTGTCCCCTCTGGTGGATTTGGGGATTTTTTCTGTCAAGACCTGTTTCTATTGGTCAACGCTACAAATTCAAGTTTTTCTCTGAGAAGATTTTGCGCAGATGTACTTGGCGCCCACGAGAGAATCCACCGATGGTGACGACTCCATTGAAATGAATTTGTTTCACCGGTAAACGTCACTGATTTAAATGTTGTGGGGACTGGGCCTGGGATGTGGATCCCTGTGTTAAAATCCAGTTCTAAGCCCTTGTGCGTTTCAGTTTTTGTGTTCACATGTTGAATATTCCCGAATTACTTTGTGTCTAGTTAAGATTCTGCAGGAGGAGGAAACACACGTCAGAGTGCTGAATGGAAACTGAAAGGAAAACATAACGAACATTACCGATAGATTAACGCGGTATCAGGAGGACTGTGGCTTTAATCCAGGTGGCTCCAGTGGGATTTTGGGATTTGAGCCTCTGATTCTGACCCCCCTCCCCCACCCCTCTCTCAGCACCGGCGTGTTCAGGCTGACGGGCCCGGGGATGTCGGAGGTTTCCGGCTGCAGACTGAAAGGTTTCCATCCTCACTCCAAGGAGCCGCCTCTCTTTACCGTGAGGACTTTTCTGTTACTCTTTCTTTCTCTCGTTCTCTGACCTGAGATCAGTTCACGTGATATTTGAGTCTTTTAAGACATAAAGACGTAAATGTCGTGCTTGTTCCTTTAACAATTTAAAATGAGCGGATCTATGCAGAAGGACTCACACTATGATTTAACTACACCCCCCTCTCTCTGTTTGTCTGTATGTCTCTCGCCCTCTCAGGTGTGTAAACATGTTGTGGTGAGAGACTCAAAGATCAATCTGCTGGACCTCAGGTGACAGACAGGAGGCGCTGTCTGTCTGTTTACTGCCAGGCTTTTATTTTCTCGAGAGGAAACTGTGAACACCCTGCCTCTGTGTGTGCGTGCGTGCGTGTGTGTTAACTTGATGTTTTTCAGCGTGAAGGGATTTTAACTCTTTGGAGGAAGTGTTTTAACACATTTCATGTTCAGTTTCTTGAAGTTTTTTGTGGAGTTTGTTCTATAAAATGTTTGTTTTGCTTTTGATATCAGCTGCTGGCTGTAAATAGACACACAAATCTCTATTTTTGCTTTTTCCTTGTGGATCAGAGTTTCTGCTGCAGTGTAAGATGTGGTGCATTTTAAAGAACAAATATGAGGTGTGGCAGTTGAAGTGACCGAGTGCCTTCTCATTAAAACCGTTAACACATGATTGTTTCCCGCCAGCACGTCACATAAACTCAACGTTAATGTGAAGAAAAGTTTAATAAATCTGTTTTAAAGGGAAACTTGAGGACAGCATAAATTCTTTATTTCATTCAGTGAATTCCATGTACGGACGTTTATTTCGTTGGATTTGATTCAAAGCCAGCAGCGCTGTCAGAGCTGCTTTAATAAGTTTGTTTTTTTGGGGTTTTTTTTAACTAACCACAAAGTTTTTAAAATTCTGAGCTTCTACGGAACAGGTTAGATATCCATTCAGAGTAAGAGCTTTCAGCAATCTGCAGACATTTATCTTATTTATGGGAAAAAGCAATTTTGTGAGAAATGAGACATGAAAACATAACATTGACATTTTAAACAAAAAGTTGAATGAACAAAACATGAAGAAATGGTTGGGTTTAGTCACACAATCTGCAGGACACCCACTGTGGACGGTGGGACGTTCAGTTTACTCATTAAAACGTCAGACTGTCCAGCTGCTAAAAGCCCGAGGAGACAAGAGAGGAGCTGATTCACAAGTAGATTCTTTCGTAGAAGAGCTGTAGATGAACTGAAGCGTTCACGCTCACAGTGACAGACGACTTCTGTTCCTCTGCTCTACCCTCTGATTGGTGGAGGTTACACCTGCCCCTCGAGAGGAGGACCTGCAGACGCTACTCAGGGCTGCAACGATCTGCAAACTCTGCATGTTTTTCCGGTTTAAAAGAAAAGATCTGTTTTATTATTTAACGTTCACATTCTCCTAAGAACAATATTGAACATGAGTCGGAGATGAAGCAGTAAAAGACAGAGGTCGTAGTAGATAAATATTTCATTTGCTTCTTTACAACAAAGACTCAGATCTTTGTTCGTGTAAAATAATAAGTGGCATTAATGGATTATACTTCTTTTTTTAAAATGTCACTACTATTAATCTGGAAACCCTGATCCAACCCTGAGCCAATTCCTTGATCATACCAGCCCTAGGAGCAGACAGTTTTCAGACGGTGGTTCCCTTTCCTTTGGTTTCTTACAAACCGCCACCGACTTGTATTAAAACACATGAGAACCGAGTGTTTTTCTGTGATAATCACCAACAGAAGTGCAACTGGAACTCGAAGCTCAATGAATTAAAGGACAGGGAAATACAGCAAGCAATGCCTTTTAGTAGAAATGACATTGAGAAGACAGGTCGTTTTCTAGCTGGGTTTCGTACCAGGCCAGTAATTGACTGACGTTTCCTTGTGGGTCCGTGTGTGAGTTCAGTGTCAGTAAAACCAAGTGAAATATTCTCTAGACTCGTGTTTGGCCATTTTTCTGCTCCTCACTCAGTCGTGGGAAATGATGACTCTCCAGAATGAAAGCGATTCACTGCACGTCGAAGTAAAGGTTTTCTGACGATGCTGACTCAGGTGCTCGCTCAGACTGGACCGAGACCCACCAGCTGGGAATCCCTGCTTTGAACACGTATATAGACTAGAAATGAAATTATTTTCTCGTAGTTTTTTGAAGCGTTTGACCTTATTGTTAACAAGTGTTTGAGTCTCTAACAAACCTCCAGACAGCTCTGATCTGCTGCTGAGTTGTTTGGGGATGCAGAATGGTGCGTTTGTACCGCCTGTTTGTCCCGGCAGCTGGAGGAGTTTCAGTTTGTGCACCAGCAGATGATTTAACGCTCAGGTGTGTGTGTGTGTGTGTGTGTGTGTGTTTGTTTTGCTGAAGTTGAAGCAGAGTTTTCTGGTCGTCAAACAGTGACTGGACTGCTGTTTTAAACGAAATGCCATTTTTTGGTAATAAAACACCAACTGCTGCTCCGGACTGTCAGAGTTTTGATTCTGTTTCACTTCAGATGATCTGATGCCATTCGTTCCTACTTGAGGCGTAAATCTTTGCCTTACAAACATATAGATTCTTTTCTAAACTAGACGAGCAGGTAAACCAGGTTCCAAACTCCCGACACAACGACCCTAGTTTATGTTACTACTGTACATAAAGTTAAGTTGGGAATGTAAGTCCCACGTTCAGACTCAAACCAGCAGCGTGTTCGTCCGTCTCTCATCACCTTCCCTCCTCTGTCTGTGGCTCTCAGCTCCGAGCCCATTGGTTCCTGCCGAAGACGAAGATCTTTAAAAACACCTCGCGGGCGTATACTTTCATTTTAAACGACTGGCACTCAGAGAACGCAGACCTCCGCCGAGGCCGACGTCAAACAACATACAGCAGACTTCAGAGGAAAAAAATTCAAAATCAGAGTAAATGTTTCTCATCTGCAGCAAAATGTAGCGGGTTCTTCCCCAGGCCCGGGACCCCGGACCCCAGGCCCCATCCCTCCACCATTCCCCAAGTTCAGAGCAAATCTGTTGGGTAGTTTTTGTGTGATCCTGCTGACAAACAGTGGTTGTTGTTGGAGCTCATTTAAGGTCTTCTCCCAGCTAAACTTTATACTGTAAATATTCCTAAGGATTACTGAAGTAGGTCTGGTTTTATTCAGTATTTATTTTATTCTTAAAAACACCTGACAAATGCATAGTTTCCTTTTCTGAAAAGGCTCAGTAATCTTCCTAAAACAGCCGCTCACTGCAGTTTTTTTCTCATTTAAAATTCTGTCAGCGTTTCTTGTCATTGTGTGATCGAGGGAGCCATTTGTTTCTGAAAAGGCTTGGTGTTCAGGGTTGGCCCTGAAACGACTCTGTCGTGATGCAGTTGACTGTCGTCGAGCCGCAGATGTGCGCAGGTTTGAATCGGGTTCGGAAGGACTGAAGAATCCAGGCGCAGGGGAACCCAACAGTTAGTTGAAGTAAACTCACTGATACGCTTACAGTGACCAGAGTCCTGGTTCTGGACTGAGGAAAGTGAAAGACAAGAAAGTGATGAAATAAAGACAGACAGTCGACTTGTATGAGAGCTCTTTATTGTCTTCCCGGGGCAGTCGTCTGTCACTTTTCCATCTTTCCCTTCTCTACATGTTTCTAATGCAGACAGCGCCGTGAGGCCACGCCTCCTACTCACCTACACAGAGTTCAACTACCGTGACATCGTCATACGCCGTGTGACATCATTATAACACCGTGCGAACGTGTTCTGCTCCCCATCCACGGAAGATAACGCCAGCGGGCAACATTCAAGCTTTATTCATCAAAAATAAAAAACACACCTTTTGACAAGAAACAGTACCGACATGGAGGACGGGCGGTGGGCGGGGCCACGGGTGGAGCAAAGGGAGGTGGAGGCGGGCGGGTCAAAGATGGAGGACAAGTGGCACATTCACAGTTTTAAGGTGAACAGAGAGGGCGTATGTTTGATCTGAAAATCTGAAGATTTTCTGATGGAAGTTCTGAATAGTTTAAAGGTTCAGGTCACCAAAAACATCTGGATTTACAAAAGATGACATCACTTCCCCTTTTCCAGCTGTCATGGAAAAAATATCTGACTAGAAAGATTTTTTGAAGCATCTTCCTAAATACCAAAACACATGACCGACTTCCGGCTGCTGTCATCCTCGTGTGGGTGTTTTTGGAGAGCTGATCTGGGACCTGTTCGCTCGTGCTCAGTGAGGGTTAAAATAAAGACGGTGCTGGAGCTGAATCTATAAACCAAAGGGAGGCGGGGGGGGGCACGAAGACCCTGACGGATCTTTTAGAAGCACTTGCGGTGGACGATGGATGGTCCGGCCTCGTCGTACTCCTGCTTGCTGATCCACATCTGCTGGAAGGTGGAGAGGGAGGCCAGGATGGAACCGCCGATCCACACTGAGTACTTCCTCTCTGGGGGGGCGATGATCTGAGGGAAGGGGGAGGAAGACAGTTCAAGTCAAAGGTTTAAACGCTGTGAGAGTACTGAATATTCAATCTGGCCTTTGGTCAGCCCCTGAAAGACCCGAAGACAAGGTGCGTTTGTCTGTGGTATTTGTGATAACATTTTATTTTATTTTGAACACAGCTCCGCTTCCGATAGTTTGGACTTTACCACTTCGCTGAGCCAAGTACCGAAGGTTTTAACCTGAAAATATCATGATTTTACTCATTAGTCATTAAAGTTGTAATTAAAGTATGTGGAATGGGTGTTAAAGGGATAATAAAGGAACAAAGGTTGTTAATGATTTTAATGGGTTTATTGTGCATGCTCTTTTACCACATATAATGAAAGCCATCACTATTTTATACCTTAAAAGAGTTGTTAAGTTTTTACCTAAGGTGTCTGAGGCATCTAAGTGGAGGATTACTTAAGGAGGACACTTTTAATTAATGGGAAGTCATCTACCTCTTATAATTTACTAAATGCGTTAATGAAGAAATGAAGTTCTTTTTAAGTTTGTGGCTCTTATAAGAACTTGAGAAATGAAAACTCTTGAGATCAAGGTGTTTTTAGTTTCTCCCTTTTCAGAATGGGTTTTCAGAGGTAAGGAAGAACTACGAAGAACCCTCGTAACACTTTCGTCTGTGCGACATCTTAAACTGATTTTGAAGTGAAGCGATGAACCCGTAAAAATCTACTTCACTTGTTCAGACAGACCTTTTCAAATCACGATGTTTTTATGTTTTTCGTCCTTGTAGAACCCCTGTTATACCTTAACAAATCTTTACATTGATGCTTCAAGCAAGTCTATGTGACCTTTGCTGAGCATCGTTATTCTGCAGTTTCAAGCGATAATGTCATTTTGAGAATATTAAGAAAAGCCAGACTTCAGCGTGTAGCGAGTAGAGTCAGCAGAAACATCCGATGGCGTTTACGAACCCAACATTTTATTTCTAAGAGAATGGCTGTGCTGTTTCTCCTTCAGAGCTCTCACCTTGATCTTCATGGTGCTGGGAGCCAGGGCGGTGATCTCCTTCTGCATGCGGTCGGCGATACCCGGGTACATGGTGGTTCCTCCAGACAGCACGTTGTTGGCGTACAGGTCTTTACGGATGTCGATGTCACACTTCATGATGCTGTTGTAGGTCGTCTCGTGGATACCGGCCGACTCCATACCTGCAGGACAGGGGGCGAGGCGATGGGTTAAATGGTGGCCAAAGTGTCGACTTCACCAGGCAAAGCGACAGGTAAAGCGACGGGTGTCTGACCGATGAAGGAGGGCTGGAAGAGCGTCTCGGGGCAGCGGAACCTCTCGTTGCCGATGGTGATGACCTGCCCGTCGGGAAGCTCGTAGCTCTTCTCCAGGGAGGACGAGGTGGCCGCCGTCCCCATCTCGTTCTCGAAGTCCAGAGCGACGTAACACAGCTTCTCCTTAATGTCCCGGACGATCTCCCTCTCCGCTGCAGACGGACAACAGAGACAGTCAGACAGGTTAGGAGACACTTCGGCAGCGGCCGGAGTCCGACGGCTACCGAGCGGCGAATGTGTCCAGGTGCGCTGTTGGTGTCGTACCGGTGGTGACGAAGCTGTAGCCTCGCTCGGTTAGGATCTTCATGAGGTAGTCGGTGAGGTCGCGTCCCGCCAGGTCCAACCTCATGATGGCGTGAGGCAGAGCGTAACCCTCGTAGATCGGCACGTTGTGGGTGACGCCGTCACCGGAGTCCAGGACGATACCTGGACAGACATACCGAGACAATCTTTATGTTCTCTCCAGGCTCCTGCCACATACATTCCCATATTCGTGTTCATGAACTTTACAGCGCTGTTTTGTTTATTGATCTGGGATTTAATATTGAGTCACATAACTGGCCTCTTTTATAACTTTGTCTCTTTGAGGTTTGACCTGAGCAGAGCATCAACCCCCCCCCCCCATGAGAAATACCCTCCCCCGGGCAGAGAGCCATAAAAACGAGCAGCAGAAGAGGACAGCACCAGAGCAGAGAATCGGCTGCGACACCCCTGAAAGGTGCGGCGGTTTAGAGCCTCTGTTTTCTTACGGCGCTTCAGCCGGGAGGAGCGGCGACTGTTCGACACCGCGGCGCCTTAGCTGAGGTCAAATGGTCAAAACAACGTGGCAACGCGGTTCCCTGTTGCCGCTCTTCATCATAAAAGCTTTCTAAACAGCTCAGGCTGTGACACAAAGTGAACGGCTGCTCGTTTACAAAGTCAGACAAGGCTCTTAGAAACAAAACAACACGCTTTACTTTTTATTTGACAGGACACAACCATGGAGACACCTCGCAAACTGAGCAGAACTGAGTATCTGACAGCACCGAATAAGGAGGATGAGTGTGGTCCAACCTGTGGTTCGTCCGGAGGCGTACAGTGACAGGACGGCCTGGATGGCCACGTACATGGCAGGAACATTAAAGGTCTCAAACATGATCTGGAAGCAGAAGGAAACACACAAACAGATTACTCCATCGATACACGTTTCTCAGTTCATCAGTGACAAAGCTCACGAGAGACAGAGATCGGTTAACTCATTTCTCCAGTAAAAACATTATCTCCTCTAATGTGAAGATTTGTACTGTTTCTTTGCATTTTGTCAGCGGTGGATTCTGGGGGCTCAGTCAGATCCTGAAGAGACCTCAAAGATCTCAGATCCGTCAGGTTGAATTTGGGGGGAATGTGTGCAAGAGACGTGTGGGTCATTTCACAGGATGAGAAAAGTGGGATGTAATGATCTGGTATTCGGGGATCTGACGGAGAAGGTTTTTTTATTTCACTGTTCCTCAAAGCGTTCAATTGGTCAGACTGAAGAACCAGTTTGAAGCGTCTTAGCAGAGTAAATGTAAATCTCCATAACTAAGCATCTTAGGTGACTACAACCACTCCAACTGTTTTCCTTTACACAATCTGACGTCAGCTACGTCAGCCGACGCCACCGACATGTCTTGTCAGTTGTCAGCCGTGTAATTACACGCCTATGTGACAGTGCGGTGTGGTTGTACCTGCGTCATCTTCTCCCTGTTGGCTTTGGGGTTGAGAGGCGCTTCAGTCAGCAGGGTGGGATGTTCCTCTGGAGCCACTCGCAGCTCGTTGTAGAACGAGTGATGCCAGATCTGACCAATCACAGAGCAGAGACAGTCATCAGCATGAGCTGCGATCATCAGAATAACTACTGCGCATGAGCGTGAAGACGTGTCTCCATAAATATCGTTCAGTGTGAGCGAGACCTTCTCCATGTCGTCCCAGTTGGTGATGATGCCGTGTTCGATGGGGTACTTCAGGGTGAGGATTCCTCTCTTGCTCTGAGCCTCGTCACCAACGTAGCTGTCCTTCTGCCCCATGCCCACCATCACTCCCTGAGACAGCCAGACAGACAGTCAGACAGACAGACAGGCAGAGAGACAGACGGCACGGTGTCGGACGTTCTGGAGACGCCGCCTGCTGGACGAACTGTTTAGATCAGAATGAGCCGTGTTACATCCGACACTACTTTCGATGCTCAAAGTCTGAGCCTCAGAACTGTAAAAGTGGCGTGACTGACTCTGTGAGTTCCAGGGGTTCGGGTCGACAGAACCCGAACAGGACCCTGGTCCTCGCAGCCCGTGACGATGGTTCCTAATGTAAACTTTTCTGAACCGATGTGTGAGTCCTGACGTGTGATGCGGCCGTTGTGTTCACGCTCTCAGCTGCTAAACCTGGATCTCTGTTTGCTGTCACTGCCTCTTGTGACTTTACACCTGTTTGTATGTGTGAGGCGATGAACAGGTAGTAGCAGTGTTAGCATTAGCATCGGCCTGTGCCTGTGTGTGGACCGGTCAGCTGTCACCTGGTGCCTGGGCCGGCCCACGATGGAGGGGAAGACGGCTCTGGGGGCGTCGTCTCCGGCGAACCCGGCCTTACAGAGACCGGATCCATTATCGCAGACCAGAGCGGTGCTCTCCTCATCATCACACATGACTGCAGGGGGCGCTGTGGACGAGCAACGACACTATGACACTGACTCACTCTGTGGAGAGACGGAGAGAGGTGAAGATTAGGTGTAGAGGTTATCGATAAAGCGAACGCGAACACACCGCAGGAACGAAACGGAGTCTGGAGACATGCTCGAGTTGTTCTGGAGGTTTCGTGGTGTGACCACCTGCCGGAGGCGCTCTTCTGTCCATCGACCTAACATCTGGTCCACACATTACACACAGGCTCAGAGAGACACCATGTGAATTCGAGTCTGACAGCAGACTACGACTAACTCACTGTATTTATGAGGTGAAATGACGGGGAAGCGTCTGTTTTCTCCTGCGTTTCAACCCTCAGCAACTTAACTGCGAAAAAGAATTTCGCAGCCGATGAAACTCCAGGGATGATTATCTCTGCAGCGATACCAAGGGAATGCATCCGCTCTATGGGGTTGGGGTATTATGTTTTAAAACTTAAAATATGAGCATGTAAATGTAGACAAAAATCCTGAAAATGATCAAATGACCCCTGAGAGGACATGATTAACTCGTTTAATTGACTCCACACAGGGAGCGCTACTGCTCTGCATGTCAGCAACCAAGACTTTTAAGGACTTCGTTACCCAGAGACCCCTGCTAGGTGACATGTGCAGCTGCCTGTTTAAAATGCTCACTGTGAGAAATGTTTCCCCGGATTTAATCGATCCTGTTAACAGTGAAACTACCTTCATCTAATAAAATCATCATCTCTTCCAGCTGTTTGTGTTTCCAGCTGAAATTCAAAAATATAACGATATAATAATTTATGAAATATGAATAGGATATAAGGGATTAAAATAAAATAGAAGATGGAAAATAAACTAAAAAAGAATAAAACAGCAGAATAAAAATTACAGTGCAATGTGATATATGAGTAAATAGAGCCACATTTAATGTTGGTGTCTGAAGGAGGATGGATTTAAAAAAAGGTTAAAGACACTTTAGCAGCAGCCAGACAAACTGAAAACAGTTTGAATCGAGAAAATAGATTAAAAGGTGTAAAAAGAGTCATCCAGGCTGACGCTGTGAGGTTTCTGCTCCACCCCGAGACAGAACATATAAAACGGCGTAAACAGCGTCGGTGCATGACGCTCTAAGCCTCCAACGCAGACCACAAACTCTGGGCTTGGGAGACTTTACAGCAGGTAAACAAACAGAAAGTGACTGAAAACAGTCAGACAGGAAGATGAAAATAAGAACCAAACACACACAGTGAACGACGTCAGTTCCCAGACAGAAAACACCATCTACCATCCGACCCTCAAACTACAGCATCCAAATCACCAAAATTGGAGTTGTGAGGTTTTCACGTGACGGCAGTGACCCCCCCGCCCCCGGGCCCCCGGGCCCCCCGGCCTCCTCCGCTGAACTACTACTGTCCTTTACTGAATGAACAAGGCACTCTGGGAAAACTTCCTAATTAGGACATGGAGCAGAGTCCTGGCTGTGTTTGGTATGCTCTCTCTCCCTGCGTTCACCCTACCTCGCTCGCCCGCTGCTTTTCTCCTTTTATGCTCTCTCTCTCTCTCCGTCTGTCCTTCCTCGTCTCTCTTCATCTCCCTCTCTCACTGTGAGACAGAGATGACTTGACACCATATTTAGTCATGAAATTTGGGAATCAAATATTTATCAGATTTTTTCTGCCAACAAGAGCCTCACAGGAGAAGGTGGGTTCATTCTGCCCTCAGTTTCGTCTGCTTCTCGTCCGTTGTATTTTCATCATAGTCACTAAATTCGCTGAAGAAGCAAATCTTTAAAAGTGCCCCACACGCATATATAGTTTCATTTTTAAAGCAGACACGCAACCGGGTGCACTGGGCTCGACACAACCCACCACAACTCAGAACCAGAGGCTCGCCGCCCAAAGCCGGCTGCGAAACGCAGGCGCCAGCAATCCTTCAACGCGTCTAAACATCAGAACGTATGGTTGTTTTCCTCAAACAGCCGCTCAGCGTAGTTTTTTAATCAAACGAACAGGAGGAAACAGTGACTTTGCGGGGGACTATTTTCAGCGGCGGATGAATCCATATCTGGTGCCGTAGTGAGCGTCTGTGGCATCAGGACCGTGTGTGCGTGTTGGACTGAGTCTGAATAAACTACAGTGTGTGTGTTCACGGTGATGGAGGAACATGTGTGTGGCTCACTGATGTGTTTTAAGAGTTTCTGGAAACAGAGGAGCTCTGAGGCTCAGGGGAACCAGACACACCAGACTCTTGGATTTGTTAAAAGTCTGTTTTAAATGTAATGAAATGCAAACGTCTCTGTGTCTTCAAAGTTTTAAATTCATTTTAGAACCTCTGTAGAAGGAATGGAGCTAAAGACAAAAGGTAAAAATATTAATAGTAAATCAAAGTTATGAGATCGTGAGACAAATCATCAGCAAGGAAGTTGGAAAGTGTCAAAATGTCACTCAGTAAGTCAAAATTACGACCTGCTATCTGATACTTTGACTGATTGCGTCACAGTGTTGACTTTCCATTACCTTTTTTTTCCTACTCAAAAAAATCTATCTTCACTTTTGCTGACTTCCACGGTTTGTTTTCATCAGGCCTCGGATTTTTTGTGATTAAAATCACTGCAGGAAAATCTCTCATGCAAAGTGGTTTTGGTTCAGGTGGATCAGATTTCACTCACTGTCCCTCAGTTTAAAAAACTTCACCTAGCAGCCCTGCAGGCGGGAGCTGGATTTACTGCCCCCTGCTGGAAGAATTTTAAACTATCTCAATAAAAATCACTGAGTGAGACAGAAAACTTTGAATATTCTCAGACTTGTTAAGTCGCAGCCGCTACAAACAGATGTTGTTCAGGTCACAGTAAAATTAAAGATGTAATTATCTGGGGAATAGAGATTTCTGTGCACAGAGACTGAGATCCATACGATCGATACGTCCGCAGGGTTCGGTTCCTAGCTTTTTCTGGAGCCTCCATCGTGTCTTTCATCAGTGAGCGAGGTTCGCTCAGTTGAGCTGCTGATGACGACCGTGAGATGTAGTAGAAAGCTCTAGGAAATGCTGAAGATTGAGCAAGATTGAGTCTGAACTTTCACATTTAAATAATGAAGTAATTATCTAAGGAAAATTGACAAAAATTAATTTATGAGCACCACAGACACTAACCTTTAAAAATTAAAGGCAGACTGTCCTTCTGGGCCTCCGTAGTTTGTTTTGAAAATATAACCCCTGTCTTCATATCTGAGCTGTACAGATGTGTCAGGGTTCGAGTGTTTCATGTCAGTAAATTACTTTTGAATTGGCAGATTAATGTGTTCAGGCGTGGTCGGACTCTGTGAATGAGCCTGCCAGTCAGAACTCGGGGCCAAAGGAGAAAAAAGAGGCAACGAAAGCTTCAACTCAGCACCAAGAATCACATCACACTCACATCTCCACCTGAAAGATTCAGCCAAACTTCACTCAAAAAACGCAGACTTTTAACGGACACACATTACAACTCAAGATGGACCTCAAACATCAGCAGCTCGTGTAGAGAAGATATTATTCACAAAATGACAGTTTCTGTTTTCTGAAGCAACTTTCAACAAACTCTGAAGCCAAAGGAAACTGAGACGCTGCAGTTTGGAGACTAAACTTCAACACTAAAAACACTCAAAACACAAGTCTAGTCTGGTTTGCATCTGTTTGGTCCGATTCTACCGGCAGCTTCGGGACCAGCAGGTGCAACGCGATGGGGAGGAAAAGGAGAAGTGAACCATCAGCTGCAGAAAGAGGAGACAAGGAGAGGGAGGCTCGGAGGTCATTGAAAGGAAGAGGCGAGGAGGTGAGAGAAAAGACAAGGAGCTGGCTGAAGCAGAGGCGAGATGATGGAGAAGGAGACGGGAGGAGTATCACGACAGTACAAGAGAGACAGCTGAGGAGGAACAGAGAGGAGGTGAACTCTTCAGAAACGGAAGACTCCGTTTAGAAGCTTCTGAAACACTGAGGAAATGACAGCAAAGAGGAAAGGAGGTGAAAGAGGAGGAAAGTGGATGAGGGAGGAGGAGAGGAGGAAAACTTCAGCCACAGCTTTTCCATGATCAGAACACTGGAGCAGAAGAGGAGATGGTTCAGGAGCACCCAAGACATGGTGCAGGTTTTTCCACAGGCGAGGAGGAGGTGAAGACAGAGAGGAGGTAGTTTAGGAGCAGACGAGCTGATCAAAGAGGAGACGGCAGAAAACCTTTCGCAGCTTTTGTCAGTTCTGTCACATTCACTCTGAGAGCAGAGGAGCAGAAAAGAGAGGAGGTGTAGCAGGAGGTGCTGAGTCTTACCGTGGCAGTGCAGGGCCTGCTGGGACGTGGGGAGGGGGGCAGGACAGAAGTGAGAGTTTGAACTGCTGCGACTGAGTTTATCAACCCTCCACCTCCTCCATCCATCCCTCCATCCCAAACATGGCACGGACCTCCTCCCTTCTCCCCCCCCACCCCACCCGCACCCCCCACCCCCCTTCTCCCCTGCTTGATTCCTTATAGGGCAGACCCTGAGGGAAGCAGCCAATCAGACGGCTTGTGGCAAGCTGAGTTTTCTCCCATCATTCACTGCATTCCTCTGAGAGAGAGAGAGACAAAGAGGGAGAGAGAGACAGACAGACAGACAGAGAGGGAGAGACAGAGACAAAGAGGGAGAGAGAGACAGACAGAGACAGACAGAGAGGGAGAGACAGAGACAGACAGAGAGGGAGAGAGAGACAAAGAGGGAGAGAGAGACAGACAGAGACAGACAGAGAGGGAGAGAGGGAGAGAGAGACAGGCAGAGACAGAGACAGACAGAGAGGGAGAGAGAGACAGACAGAGACAGACAGAGACAGACAGAGAGGGAGAGAGAGAGAGAGAGACAGACAGAGACAGACAGAGAGGGAGAGAGAGACAGACAGAGACAGACAGAGAGGGAGAGAGAGACAGAGAGAAACAGACAGACAGAGAGGGAGAGAGAGACAGACAGAGAGGGAGAGAGGGAGACAGAGACAGACAGAGACAGACAGAGAGGGAGAGAGAGACAGACAGAGACAGACAGAGAGGGAGAGAGGGAGAGAGAGACAGGCAGAGACAGAGAAAGACAGAGAGGGAGAGAGAGACAGACAGAGACAGACAGAGAGGGAGAGAGGGAGAGAGAGACAGGCAGAGACAGAGACAGACAGAGAGGGAGAGAGAGAGAGAGAGACAGACAGAGACAGACAGAGAGGGAGAGAGAGAGAGAGAGACAGACAGAGACAGACAGAGAGGGAGAGAGAGACAGACAGAGACAGACAGAGAGGGAGAGAGAGACAGAGAGAAACAGACAGACAGAGAGGGAGAGAGAGACAGACAGAGAGGGAGAGAGAGACAAAGAGGGAGAGAGAGACAGACAGAGACAGACAGAGAGGGAGAGAGGGAGAGAGAGACAGGCAGAGACAGAGACAGACAGAGAGGGAGAGAGAGAGAGAGAGAGACAGGCAGAGACAGAGACAGACAGAGAGGGAGAGAGAGACAGAGAGAGACAGACAGAGAGAGAGAGAGAGACAGACAGAGAGAGAGAGAGAGACAGAGAGGGAGAGAGAGACAGACAGAGACAGACAGAGAGGGAGAGAGGGAGAGAGAGACAGGCAGAGACAGAGACAGACAGAGAGAGAGAGACAGACAGAGAGGGAGAGAGAGACAGATACTTTACTCAAGGAAAAGTACTCATACCACACAGTAAAAATACTCCATTACTCCAAGTAACAGTCCTGTATTCAACATATTACTCAAGTAAAAGTATGTGAGTATAATACTTCAAGAAAAAGTGGAAACAGCGGTAAAATGTCCGAGTGTTACTGTTTCATATCAGATTCATTTCATTTTTGAATGAAAAGTCACTTTAGCGATTAATAACATGGCTGCTATGGATTTTCTGTCAGTCAACTAATTGATTAATCGACTAATCGTCTCAGTTTTATTTTAGTCATTTAACTGGTAACTAAATGCAGTGCGGAAGAAAGTACGATACGTAGTCGAGTAGCAGGGAAAGAAATCCTCAGGTAAAGCACCTGTACCTCAAAACTCTTACGGCTACTTAAGTGGTAGCAGTACTCGAGTAAATGGACTTAGTTACATTCCGCCGCCGGCAAAGCATTTCGTATCCTGATAAAGTTATTTGAGAAACATGTGATTGAGCAGCTGATTTTCTCCAGTCGGACGTTACTGAGAATATTTTGAGCCATAAGACGAGAGAGGGCGCCGAGCAGAAGAGCCGCGGCGTCCGACCACACTGCGCTTGTCCGGCTGGAAACGAGGGAGAACCCGTCGCCTGACGCCTGACAGTTATCTTCGCTGCCGGGGAGTTTTTGCCCGTGATCTTCTCGGTTTGATCGTTTCATGTGCAGCGTTTAACAGCAGAAGCACAGCAGCTTTGAAGCGGCAGCCCCAAACAGTGATCTATGAGCGCTGGGCTCGAACCAAATCTCATTCGAATCTGAGCGCGTTTAAAAAACGTTTCTCCTCTCATGGCATTCAAGACGAAAAATTTAATGTTTATATATTACACAGAATATATCTGTTCTTTCTTTCTTTAATTTAGCCATTTTTCCCTCCATATGAGAACAGCCCTACTGGTCCAGCTCTCCTAAAGGCGTTTTGTGAGTTCCAAGGCCTTGAGGGCAGAGGGTCTCGGCTGTTGGACAGATTGAAGACTAAGGTTTAGCCTGAAATAACAGGGACTTGACGTTAGAGTGACACAGTCAGTGTGTCTGGTTGAGTGTCTGTTGAAGGTCAGGCAGAGTTCGGTGACACTGTCGCACACCTCAAACATCGCCGCCACCCACTCTGTCTTCTAGTTTCTGTCTCGCACCTCCCGTTAGCGTGTCCTCAGTCCAGCAGCTAGTCAGCAGTCTCCAGCAGTCCTGGAGCCAGTCGGGTTCAGACCTGACAACCCCAGAATGGACTCATCTGTTTTTCTCTGTTACTTGGTTACAGTTGACATCTTAAAATAGCTAATTTCTCAGTTAGGGCTCAAACTCAGACGTATCTCTGTATCTCACACGGATTTAATCTGCCGCTGGTTTCTGAAGGGTTGACGATGGACCGGTTACCTCACCTACTGACCTACTGCAGTTAGAAATCAGTGCTTTGTCACTGGGGCTTGACGGGGAGTGACGGGGGAAAGTGATTTCTCTCCGTCCATTTCACTTCCTCGTGGCCTGGTACTGGTCCGTGTCCCAGGTTGTAGGATCCACTGCTGGAAGTGAGTGAGTGATGAAGTCCAGCTGTGTTGATGTGAGCCCTCCACACTGCTCTGCTGCTCTGTCATGAGACGGAGACACTGACCTCCACTTCAACTCTGCAGCTGCACACTGACTTCACCGCAGCCGGTGACCGACAGAGTCACTGCTTGTCCCACGGAGGCACCAGGCTCAGCCACCTAGTGACCAGTGAATCCAACCCGCTGACCAATCACAAACCGCCCTGTCGGAGCCGGAGAGTCCAAAACGGACAAAGCTGTTGTAGCTCAACAGCTAATGATGTTCAGGCCTGGGAACAAAATGTAAGAGAGGAGTAAAAGGGCCGGTCCAGAGCGGACAGAAAGAAGGTCAGAGAGATGATGTGTCTGGTGGGTTTCGCCAGTGGTAGAAGAGCTGCTCACATCCTTCACTCGAGTAACAGTACCACTACAACAATGTTATATATGCTGCTCCTTTACAAGTCCTGCGTTCATAATCCCACTTAAGTAGAAGTACAGACGTATTATCGCAGGACTACACACGGACTTTACACTAGTTTTGTATTTGTATCCATAAGTTTATCAGATGTCTTTGAATGTACAGTCATGTCGACATAGTGCAATGAAAATTAGAATATGTTTCCCTCCGAAATGCGGTGGAGCAGAAGTGTAAAGTGGCATAAAATGAAAATATTCAAGTAAAGTACGTCACCGAGTCTACAGAAACAAATACTTTGTGAAGACGCACGGATGAATGTTGCCGTGACAACTTTTTTAACACTCGTGTCCTGGAGAGAAGTTGAATGCGGTGGAGTCTGATTTTTCTGACCGCGTCAGCCGTCGGTCGGCTGTTGATGATCCTGGCTGGTCCGCTGCCCGGTAGGTTCAGACTCGGGTATTCCGCCCGCTGGATGTGAGGTCGAATCTGCAGCTGACTCAGATATATGTTTGAATCCTCCTGAGGCGGCCGAGTTTCCATTCTCAGCTGTGTTACTGACTGATTTACACCCATTACCAGCACACACCGAGCCCAGGGCGAACACGCTTTCTATGAAGCAGCCAATCGGAGGCCTGAGATGTAACTCACCTGTCGGTCACATGTTCTCGGTGTCTTTACACAGTAGTAATCCAAACCCGAGTTACACATGTGGCTACGAATAAATACACTTAATGATTTGTGTCTCCAACTCTAATAGGTATGTGTTAAATAGACATGTTGTGCTAATAAAAAAAATCTAGGGGAAAATAAAAACAGTATTTTCATTCGACCATAAAAAAAACACGGCTAACCCTTCGGGTCTCACAGTGCGACACAAAGCGTACATCTGTGTATGAACACGGAAAAAATAAGCTGCAAATATTTTGTCAAATAGTCGATCAGTGAAGTCAGTGCCAGCAGCTCCTCGGCCGTCTCAGATTTCCTGATTTCCTCTGTTTTCAAACCACAGGAAACAGAATATCTTGTTCTGGACTGTTGGTCGGACAAAAAAACACATTTGAGGACGTCAAAATAGACTGCGGGAGATTCTAACCAGCGGTTTTCACAGTTTTCTGACGTTTTATAGACAAAACGATTAATCAATTCATTTACAAAATAAGCAGCAGCTTATTCAATAATGAAAATTATTGTCCTACTTTCCTTTGAGTCCCCGATTTACCTTTTATAATCAGTATAGAAACATGTAATAACTGGTTTGTGAGCAGGTCTAAGAACAGGTTCATTAATGGTCAGTGTTTGTTCTGCACGTTTTATATTATTCGTGCTGTGTTTTACTACGTTTTCTTCATTATCTGCAAGCTGATTATTTAATATTTCAGACCCTGCATCCTTTTCATCCATACGTGGAGGCTTAGTGCTTCCTCTCTGTCTGTGTCGGTGCATTACTGTATATCTTTGCTTCTCACCGCTGCCCACGACACAAACCGAGCGGCGACATCGCTCCGTGGCGCCGCCAGAGGTCGAAAGCTCCCCGGGGAACCTTTGAGGTCATCGTCAGCTCTGAAACTAAATGTGATTTACTGGTTAAATACGTGCTGACGTTCCCTCCGCTGAGGCCGTTGGTCTGTTTTGATCAGGTCGCTGATCGTTGATATCACTGATACATCATCACACGTGCAAAACTAGTTCAGATCATACACTTAGAAAAATAAGAGGATTTTCTGTTGTAAAAAAAAAAAGAGACAAAAAACCTTTTTGACTCAGTGGCACAAACATAAGTTCCTCTTCGACACAGTATACGTGATGGCGCATATGTCCGTATACTAAAATACGTACTCTATCCATTTGTCCCTGTGCAACCAGGGCTCATTATCACTGACAACAGTTTAATCCATATAAACCACCTCTGTGTGTTATTTACTAGTTTTTACATCCACTCGTCTTCTGTCTGTCTCTCTCATCTCCTCATATGGCAGTGTAGCATGTTCATTCACACACACACACACACACACACACACACACACACACACACACACAATACACTTAAGCAGCGTGCCAAAAAGTGACATACTCAGTTTACATGATGTAGAAGAAATCCCCATCTGAAGAGATCCCAGACCTGATCCCGGACCATCCCGAGCACACACATAAACTCACACACGTTTTTCTATGGCTGTGAGGACGCTCATGGACATAATGCGTTACCCTGACCTAAACCTGAATTCTAAAACCAGGTCTGAACCCTCAAACACCCTTGGAAGTTGTGAGCACCAGAGAAAATGTCCTCACAGCAAAGGTTTCAAACTTTTTCCACACAACCAAAGAAACACGTGAGTACACACACACACACACACTGATCCCAGACTCATCCCCATGTTAGGCCGGCAGGAGATCCTGAAGCTGTGACGTGACGTCCAACCTCCAGCTCAGCCCTCCACCTACTGCAGAGTCTGAAGATTAAAGGACGATTCTGCTATTTTACAAAGCCAGCAGATTATGGAGCCCTGAAACTGACAACACCTAGTAAAAGGTTGTCAAGTCAAAAACGGAAGTGAAGGCATCAGGAACAGCATCTCATTTTCTTCACCTTGAAACGGGGCGGATGATGAAATGTGTGTCGAGACAAAAAAAGAAGAAAACGGAAAATGAAGGAGCTGAAATGATAGAATGAACTGTTTAAATAAAAAACGGTCACGTGAAATGAATGAGCTTTAATTCATTTTATCATCTGACTGGTGGTAAAGGAAAAGTATAAAGCTTTATATTTTTTCTACGCACCATTAGAATAATTTAACAACATTATTCTTTGACGTATTTAGTTATTTATTTGATTTGTCTGACATCCTTTGACTACATTTTGTCAGTTTCAGGGCTCGATACCAGCTAACTGTGATTAGCTGTACACCGTCAGTCCTGCCAGCGCCCCCTAGAGTCCGCACTGGTCGTTACAGTCTGAAAGTGTTGGGCAGAACATCAACATCCTGATCATTTCTCTGTTCTAGTGAGGACAAACATGTAGAGTTTGTCCTGAGGGCGGTGCCTTCGAGGACAGATCAGGGGTCATTTAGAGCAAGAGGGTTCATCCTCTGGAGAGCAGGAAGGAGATCAGGACTGGATTTACAGCTTGTATTTTTAGGCAGATTTGATCATGTGACTGAGATCTATTAGTTTTAACAATGATTAGTATTTGCAAGTTTCTGTAACAAGTATGAGAACCATGTGTGTATTTACGACGTCCCCTTGATTGTTTTTTCGATCCAGAGATCAATTAGCATCTTCTCAGACTTTCATCACGGAGGAGATGCGCTGAGGATGACGTGTCTTCCTCTGTGAAGGCCGAGCCGTTGACTCACGTGACCGGTCGTTTAGGTTATGAAGAACGACGGTCATCACCACAGTGTATCAGATGGCTGCTGATAACAAACAGCCTTCAACTATCCACAAGTTCAATGCCTGCTTCTCTTGAGAGAGGCCTTGTAAGAAGACACTTACAGGTTAAGAAGGGTTTTCTGAATACATCCACCTGGATCCATAAGGCTTCCTCCACACTCTCATGTCATTAAGTCTACTGGACCCTGACCTGTCATCTGCTGTCCCCTGTTGTTTTTTCTCATTTTCACTTTTAAACTGAGTCTGACTTTAAAGCAGCTTGAGCAATGTGATTTTGAAGTTGTACAACAGAATTTCACTGATTGAATTGGAGATTGCAGAGCGGGATCTAAACACCAACACTTCAGACTGGTGTTTTTTTAAGTGAAATATTTCAATGCTTTAAATTCTGTGGTCTTTTAATTTCAACGTGAGTTATTCAGTAGTACTTGAACTTTACAAATAGATATAAACGATAACGACTATATGTTGCTTCTGTTCTGAGCAGTGGCTGTTGCCAGGTTTTCACTGTTCATTCCCTCTGGTCCTCTTGCACAAACACTGTTAATGCAGCTAGTGTGTAACATTACGGAGCGGTCTGAGGGGGGGACAGCAGTCTATCTCCTTAAAAAGACAAGCCCAGCAGGCTGGAGGATGGAGGGAGGATGGAGGGAGGAGGTCGGTCTGATCGTGGCGGTGAAAAGAAGCAAAAGAATGTTTTCTGTTTCCGAATGTTTTGACTTGAATGTTTGGAGGCCGCTTGTCTCCGCATGTGAAGGACGCCTGAGTGGTATCTCTGTGTTTGACTCATTCAGGAAAAACTGTCCATATCTCACAGCACAGAAAAGCCCCTTGTATGGAGAATTCTGGGAAATGTAGGAAACCTCGAGCTGAAGCAAAGGAGTCACAGGAGGAGGAGGCTGAGACAGAGTCTTGGCAGGGATCAGGATTCACCATTCTCCCATATCTCAGCATGGAAGCAGCTCATCTCTTGAGAAAAGCAGCAGTTCTGATTTCCTTCCCTGAGCAACAGATCCTGAATGCTGCTCCCCGACTTCCTCTTCTGGCCAAAGTCTCGAGTCTCGCCTGTTGCTGGTTTAGAGACTAGAGCACTTGAGGTTCAGGAGCGAGAATGGTTGTGTTGAAAACGTCAACATGATTCATGCTTCAAGTCAACGTTGACTTGTAAGCTTTATCACAAAATTGAATTAAAATTTTATTTTTGCTAAGAAATCAGTCTACTGTGAATCTCCTTGGTGTTTGGTCAAAAAAGTCGTCTCATTTATTTTTATCAGTGGCAGCAGCACGGTTCTCTGGTTGGCAGTACCTGTTGGTCCAGTGCTTTGGTCCAGACTGAAACATTTCAACAACAGTCGGACAGACTGTGATGAAACGAGGTTCAGACGTTCATGTTCCCCTCAGGATGAACCTTAGTAGCTCTGGCTATCCTCTGACGTTTCCCCTGCGCCATCATCAGGTCGACATTTTAATTTGTCCAGTACTTTGGTTTATGACCGGATACCTGCGCAGCTAACGGCGTTCCCACCAGCCTTAGGCTGTACTTTGTTTTTAGTAGTTGAGATAACAGTTGTTATTATCAGGCTTTCACAAAGACAACCCGAAGGTGGCGCTAGAATAAAAGTCAGGAGAACCTCAACAGTTGGCATTAGAGTCCAAGGCTCAGGAGTAGGTCCTGATACCAACCCGTCGTTGAGGGTGCTCAGTGATTCACACCGAGTTGTTTCATCAGTTCTTCGGCCTCTTCGTCGACGTCACCGGTGGTGAAGACTTTCCCTGTCGATGTGTTTCCCCTTACCTAAATCTGAACCAAACCTTATCCCCAACCCCACCCGGTCGTCTTAGGACATGCTTAACCTGACCCCGCCTAGTTATCTCTGCTACGCCTAACCATAACCTAACCTAAGCCCTAACCCCAACCACAGAGGCCGGGAGCCAGGGGAAGCACTATTCAAAGGGGGAATGGACACAAGCCCGGCTTTCTGCTCCATAACATCCTGGGTGGGACCACCTACTCCCAAGCCCTGGAATGAAATGCCCCCCGATCATCAGCGCCAGTGGGATTCACCCTCTGGGAATGTGTACAATGTCTGCCGCTGGTCTCTACTACAAACATCCTGTATTGCAGTTTGTAGGATGAGCGGTTTGAAACCGTTGCTACGAGCAGGTATGAAAGGAAAACCTATGAAATGCGTTGTCAGTGAGCAACTGCTCCTCATTGTTATTGAAAAACGGAAATCCAGGCAGCACTACGTTTCTCTCACAACAGATTCCTTCTGCAGATTACTAGTGTGCAAACGTCATTTCTAGGGGACTGGGTCTGGGGAAAAGTGTCTCCTTCCATTTGGCAGCTGTTTGATACAGCTCTGGATGGAGTCTTCTCCAGGCCACAGTGACTGAGGCTCATGGGTATCGTAGTATTTAGAGCCGTCCACCTATTGTACCAAACTGAGGGAGGAATGTGTCAGGATGGAGATGAACCTTCTCTGCACGGTGACCGTAACATTTCTCTGCAGCGTGTTACAGTTATCCAGCAGGCTCCACAGTTCGGGATCACTCAGGTTCTCCTTAAAAGGAAACTTTACTACGAGGAAACAAAACTTCCTGCAACGGAGACACCGCCCTCTTTACTACTCCTCTGCAACCGAAACGTTCTGGGAAACTGCAGGAAAAAATGAGCGACACATAACAGAAAAAGTCGAGTAAGAACAGATGAAATAGAACATAAAACATGAAACAACAGACAGCAGTGGGATCTGTCTGTGTCTGTGTCCTAACTCCAAAAAAGGAAGCTGGTCGGTAAATAAGAGGAGACTTGGCATCACGTTCTGCCTCCTCCTCCTCCTCCTCCTCCTCCTCCTCCTCCTCCTCCTCATGTAAGGAGAGGAAACATGGTGGGTGTGGTCTGCTCGTGTCTCTGCAGAAAGTGTGTGTCTCCTCATAAAGACTGTGTACAGTAGTGTTTGTCTCTGAGTGTGCGGTGTCCGTCAGTATGTCCTTGTTTAGTGGTACAGTGTTCGTCTCCTCCTCCGCCCCTCCCACAGCCTGTGTCCTTCATAACTTCATACCAAACTAAATTATTTCAGCTCATTATTTTCACCCAGCTTCACTCATCATGCCTCAGTCCATTAGCTCATCCTAAAGGTTTGACTTATTTCAGAGGCACCATTGTTCTGCCTTCCAACTACACATGTGTAAATCTGACCCTCAGTGCTTAATATCTTTATGTTCCAGCTGCTGAAAACATATTTGGTTGTGTGTTTTGGTAACCTAAAAACAACCAAATGCCTCGCACACCCAGAGGGGCCAGAGCGTCTGTATGAAGTGACCGTCAACCAAACAACCACTAAGAGACACAAAACCACCGTAAAGAGACGCAAAACCAACACAAAAAGATACAAAAACCACCACAAAGAGACGCAAAACCACCACAGAGACGCAAAACCTCCACAAAGAGACGCAAAACTAACACAAAAAGATACAAAAACCACCACAAAGAGACGCAAAACCACCCCAAAGAGATGCAAAACCAACAAAAAAAAGTTGCAAAACTACCACAAAAGACGCAAAACCGCCACAAAAGATGCAAAATCACGAAAAATCACACAAAAAAATCAACACAAAAAGATGCAAAACTGCCACAAAAGACGCAAAAACCACCACAGAGACGCAAAACCAACACAAAAAGATGCAAAACCACCACAAAATCAGACAAAACAACCACTAAGAGACGCAAAACCGCCATAAAAGACGCAAAATGAATAAGACAATAACAAACGTCAGTCAGCTACGAACAGCTGCGCTGAGTCATTTCAACGTGGTTCCACTGGTGCCTTAAGACGTGAGCTAACCAAGCTAAAGTTGCATAATTGGCTCCACCTCTTTTTATGAGTTGTAAAATGTAAATCTGAGTTACCTTCACTGAACTTGGGAAAACATTCAGGTTTTCACGGTTCGAAGAGTCATTTTTTCGTTTTACGTGGAGCCGCTGTCGGAGACGTTTTGCACCAGTCGGGAAAAGACGCGTGAAGCTGCTCCCAGTGACCGTGTTCAACTATAAAGGTGCGAGGATCCGAATTCAACACTGACCTTCATCAAGGTTCACACTCTTTTCATTGTTAAGAAAGAAACAACCGGGACTTAATTTAACGTGTTTTAAAGACACACGAGTTCACATCACGCCTGGTTTTTTTTGTTCAAACTACAGAACACGAGTCTCTGGAGAGCTTTGCCTCTCAGAGCGTGCATGCTGGGAAGTCTGTTAATGTGCTAGTGTTGTGTGTTTGAAAGCTTCATGTGATGAGCTGAGCGAACTCTCAGCACTTCATTCATTCACCTCGTCGTTTCCACTCAAGAGACCTGAAGTCAGAGCAGCTCGCGTTTAAAAGTTCCGAGGTCGGAAACTGAAAACCCGACGCTCTCAGTTAAATGAACTCGAAATGACCAAAACTGAACATATTTATGTTACGTTGATGAGAAAGGACGAGTTGGTTCTACTGAATTCCTGCGGGATGTTTCACAGTCACCATAACGTCAGACCCCAGCTATCTGAGCCCAGTTTAAGATGAACGAGTTACAGTGTCCACGTCCGTCTGCAGCAGCCACGGTCACGATAATGTCGTAGCGCGTCGACTGTCAACAGGGACGGTCTCGGTCCCGAGCCGGTCTAAAGACTGGGACTGTGGGGAATGTTGGAGTGGGAACATCTTTCCGTCTCCTCCGTTCGGTTTAACATCTCACTCACTTTACACTTTACGTCATTCTTCCCATTTTCATGTGTTACAGTCACAACGGCCTCAGTGTGACTCCACCTGCTTCACCTCCATTCATTCCCACTGAGAGCACACACACACACACACGTGTCCCACATCAGTTCTGAGGACGCTCATTGACACGTTGCATTCCCTAGCCCCTGACCCTAATCTGGACCCGATTCTGTCCTGGGCCCTAAAACCAGGTCTGAACCCTTTAAACAGCCTTCTGAAGGTGTGAGGACCAGACAAAATGTCCTCACAACGATGGTTTCAAACCCTAATTTGTCCACACAACCATAGAAAGAAATGTACACACACACACACACACACACACACACACACCCTGCCTGGACTTTGACCGAAAATGGGAAAACAGCTGGACTCCTTACAGGGACGGTCTGAACCTGTTTCTGATTGGTCAACTAACATCAACACACAGCGAGCCGGCGCGCACAACCAGCTCAGGAATGTGTGTGTGTGTGTGTGTGTGGTTGTGAAATCCTTTATCTGTGTGTTGGTTCAGTGTTTTTCTGTCTCTGGCAGCAGGAGACTGAGAGCTGCTGCAAGCTGTAGGTTAAAGACACAACGAGGGAGTGTGTGTGTGTGTGTGTGTGTGTGTGTGTGTGTGTGTGTGTGTGTGTGTGTGTTTATGGAGTTGGAGGAACAACTCTGATCCTGGACTTCAGTAAAAGTAAAACTACCTGTAAAAATACTCTGTTACAGGTAGAAGACCTTCATTGACAATGTTACCTCAGTAAAAGTCCTTAAAGAATCAAAGTAACGCGAGCAGGGAAGGAGGTTGTGTTATATCTGTATATTCTACGGTCCGATTATTGTGGCTGATGCATTCATGCGTCAGCAGCGGTTCACAGCTGGAGCCGGATGTTTGGAGCCGATTGTAACTATTCTGCCGGAGACCGAACCTCGTGATTCTTTTTATTATGGATTAATCTGATGATTATTTCCTTCCTATTCGGGAAAAACAGTGAGAAACGTGAAAGTGAAACCTTCGCAGTCTTTGTTGTGTCCGACCGACAGACCGAACCTAAAAATGATCAAACATAAATGAAAATGATTGAAAGGAGAAGAGAAGCTGGAACCAGGAAATATTTGGTGTTTGTTCACGGAAAGTGATTTCAACATTTATCGGAGTAGTTGCCAATTAATTTTCTGCCAAACAACCAATCCCTAACTGCTTGTATTTACTGTTGGGTCGTTGAAAGCATTATTTTTATAAATCCTAATTTGTCACGTAACTAGGAACTAAAACTGTCACATACTTTAAATGTAAGTGCGGTAAAAAGTAGGATATTTCCCTCTGACCTGTGGTGAAGAACAGAATAAAGTAGCATAAAATGAAAATATACCGAAGTGAAGTACAAGTACCTCAAACTCAAGTACTTCAGTACTAGTGTGAATGTACCGTGTTACCTTCTAGGTTTGTGTCGTTCTAATAATAATCTGTATGTAACTGTATTTACATAGACATCCACGTATTGCACAGATATGTTGTTCAATATACTGTGCAACATAAAGCGATGAACTCAGAACTTTAAACATGGGATTTTCCTACTGTGGGAATGGAGCTGTAGGATCCTGAATATAGGCTTTTCCAATATGAATTACACCTACACTCAGGGACAAAGCAGCATCGGATGCAGTTCTCAGCTTGTTTCGTGTTGCTCCTCCACAGGTCTCGGGGGTAAATCGGGGCATTTAGATCAAATGTCATGTGTTTCATCACATGACCTTACAGCACAAAGCTGATCTAACCGAGCCGGACATACATAAACCAGCGGTTTCAGCTCCTAGCGAGGGTCTGGGGTCCGGGTCTGACTGCCGCAGCCGATGCAGACTCCCGCGAGATGTGACCGGAAGTGCGTACCTGCAATAGTGTGTTTGGAAACGGCATTTTTCCTGGTAGGTTCGACACGTCCTTCACATTTGTAGTTTTTGGCCCAAATTAACGAGCCATCGTGGGGTTCATACACAGCAACGGACTGGCCGAGGACACGCACCTTCTCCTCCACCTCCCGCCTCGCGCCGCAGCGCCCCCCGCTGGCCGGCTGCTGTCATCGCCGCGTCGCTGTAGTAACACTCGGCGGCCCGCAGGCGGCGCCGTCTGCCTGGATCCAACGACTGAAGGCGAAGGAACCTTCAACGTCGGATTCGCGCTGCCGGTGGGTGGTTGAGTCCCCACGTGCCGCCGTACGCACGGTGCGTCAGCGTGTTGACGGTCGAACACGTGGGAGACAACAGCATCAACAAGTCGCCTCTTTTTCACCCGAAATGAAACACGAAATTCTGTTTGTAATTAAATGTACTTTGCTGCTCGGGGAACTTAGATGCAAGTCTGAGGCATTTGTACTTCATTCCTCTTCAGCAAACGTCAGAGGGGTAAAAGGAGTTCACTGTTAATTCGCCATTTTCATCTCATTACTGACGCATGATCATCATGCGGCGAAAGAAAAATGAATCATCCAGAGCGTTTTGCGTGGGGGTATTCCCGGAAAACATCCAGACATCTGGTCGGACTCCACAGAAAGAGAGACCAAAAAAAACCCCCAAGAATTTCCCTCATATTATCTCACACACACACACACACACACACACACACACACACGTTTGTACTTCTACTCTTGAGACGAACGTCACTGACAACTTCAACTTTGATCTAATTTTAATCTCAACCATAACAACAAGTCTTCAGAAATGAAAAGTGGACTAAATGTCTCCAAAATATTCGGACTTTCTAAAACTGTCTCTAAAAACAGCACAACCTTTAAGAAATGTCGTCACTTTCTAGAAATCTAGTGACTTTCCAGAAATGCTTGACATTTTCCAAATGTCCCCGCTTGAAGAACGCCCCCTGGGACAAAAAAAAGGAAACCGGTTCTCACAAAGATAGGCCCAGAACAGGACACAAACACTGAGCTTTCTCCTGGTGTTTCCCCAGAGCCGCCCGTCCTCTATTCTTCCAGGACATCACGAGAACTCGCGGACAGACTGAAGTTCATCCACTCAATTTCCCGTTTCCTGTGTGAAGTCACGGCCGTGAAGAGCAGTACTAACACCACAGTGTAGAAGTACTCTGTTACAAGTAAAGGTCCTGCATTCAAACTGTACTTAAAGTTGTAGTATCAATGTATAAATCTAGTACCAAAACTAAACATACTCATCATGCAGAATGGCCCAGTTCAGAAAAACACAAGTTCCTGATTTATAATTACTGACTTGAATTCACCTACAAGCTGCTGGGGGTCTTAGCCTGCAGCAACACAGCAGAGTACCGTTGTAATTTCTGTCTGAACAAATACTATGAAATATTTATATACGTGTACATGACACTCACATGTACACAAAATACACCTCTACTCAGAGGTGAGTCCGAAGCGAACGAGCGTTCGTGCAGGAGAGGGAAGAAGCTAAAAGCTTCCAGAGAGCTCGTGACGAAACATCAGTTCACATCTGTCACCTGCTGTCTCCAGCTGTTCGCAGCTGCCCGAAGCGAGGCGACAGCCAACGTTCCCGAACGTCACCGACCGAACGGCCGCTTGAGACTCCCATCATCATCATCATCATCATCATCATCGGCGCGTCCACTGCAGACTGTGAGAGACAGAATCTGAGCCACAGAGCAGAAGTCCAGACACACTGCATCTCCCATAATGCAACACTGTCTTTCATTAGAGCTTCCCTTGCATTCTACTTCCGTCTCCAAAATGTCTGCATTTACAGTCATAAAAACGTCTCAGAGTACAAAAATGTCTCCAAAATGTCCTCACTTTCCTATAAATGTCACAACTTTCCTAAAATGTTCCAACTTTCTAAAAATATCCTCGCCTACTAGAAATGGCCGAATTTTCCAACTGTCCTGACTGTCCATAATGCCGTCAAAATGTCCTCACCCTCTAGAAATGTCCTGCTTTTGGAGAGTGTCCCGACCTTCCACATGCGCTGGCCAAGCTCCTCTGCAGAAGCACAAAGAAACGCGCTGGAGACACAGCGGAAAGTGAGCGCGACAGACGAAAGACGCATCGAGCTGCCCCGCCTCTGAAAGCGGAAGATGTCCAGCAGCGCCATCAGGACTGGCAGAAACCAGTGGGACCCCGGCACACCGCCTGCAGTCCAGAGAACTCTGGTCAGAGATGGTTCCTCTGATCCCGAGCAAAAGCCAAGCGACCCACCACAACACCAGAACTGGGTGGCAGAGGAACGGCAGCCGGAGCTCTGGACTGATGAGCCGTAATCTGGACCAGAGTCTGCAGGCAACCGGGTAAACTGGTTCCTGCAGCCTCCTTTTGGAGTTGGAGCTTTTGGTCAGAATTACTCTTCAGATTCTTCTCCGTCGTCGGTCCCATCAGGAGCCACAGGCCCAGTAACCCTGTGGCAGGTTCTCCAAGATGCTGGAACAACCTACCGGCCAAGAACCTGGCAAACTGTGTGCAGGTGGACTGAGGTGACGGGGGTCACAGCAAATACTGATCACATCTAGGTTTTTTCTCTCTACTGCACTTTGGATGAAGTTCACTGAGAAGTAACAACTGTTTGTGACCTTTTGTTTAAAAACGCCCTCAGTTTTCTTCTAGAAACTAAAACCTTTGCTCAGTGCTGTGTACATACGTGTCCGTACATGCTCGCGTGTCTTGGACCTCGAGCCATTGTGTGGTCTGGATTGTGCGTATTGCTGAACTGATTTCACAATTAAACTCTCACCATTTTTTTTCTTACCACAGCAGTTGGCAAGTGTTTTTATTTTCAGTCCGACTGAACAAAACAAAAGACACATCACGCTGTCAGGACCATCATCGTCCTCATCCTCGTCCTGCCTCGACATGCGATCCACCTCGCTGACTCACAGTGTGTGTGTCAGGTCACGTACTTGTGGAAGGAAATCTACCAGATATCAGATCCAACCTGGGGAACAGATGTCGAGAGCTGCCAGGGGCTCGTGTTCATGTTTTAACAGCACACAGGCAGCGTCCGTGGGGGCAGGTCTCTACAGGTTCAAGTGGGAAGTTGAAACGCCCGTCAAAGCGATCCGAGGGTGCGATGGTTGAAACCAGCGGTGGCGAAGGCAGTGTGGACGTGAGCTGTGCAACAAGTCCTCCAGTAACCTCCAACACCAACATATGAATCAGATGCAGACTCTCATTTCCATTGAGGCAGCTGTGAGGAATTTTAGCTCCAAAACAGCTCAGATGAGACGAGATTCAGCTTCATTGTTACTGGAACAAGTTCAGGCACCGAGGCCACAAAGTGCAGCTGAGCGTCTCACCAGAATCGCAAACAACTTAGCAGTTGTTCCTTTGTCTCGATGACAGTGAGCCGTTATCTCGGGTTTCTGTTCTGTTGTGGACGCAGCTCGGATCGGGCTGAAAGACCGCGGCATGTAGGACATGCAGACTGAAGTCCGGAAGCAGGTCCCGAACGACCCAGAACAAACCCGCCGCTCTCCGGTCGGCCCTGGTTTGGGTTTAGTCAGGTTTGAGCACAAACAGTGGTGGAATGTAAGTAAGTACATTTATTGAGTATTTTCTTGTCATGCTGCTTTCTACTTCAACCCCACCGCACATCCAGTGTCTCACTGCTCTACATTTCCCCGACAGCTGTAGGTCCTGGTTACGACTACTCCGATAAATGTTGAAATCACTTTCCGTGAACAAACACCAAATATTTCCTGGTTCCAGCTTCTCTTTTCCTTTCAATCATTTTCATTTATGTTTGATCATTTTTAGGTTCGGTCTGTCGGTCGGACACAACAAAGACTGCGAAGGTTTCACTTTCACGTTTCTCACTGTTTTTCCCGAATAGGAAGGAAATAATCATCAGATTAATCCATAATAAAAAGAATCACGAGGTTCGGTCTCCGGCAGAATAGTTACAATCGGCTCCAAACATCCGGCTCCAGCTGTGAACCGCTGCTGACGCATGAATGCATCAGCCACAATAATCGGACCGTATAATATACACATATAACACAACCTCCTTCCCTGCTCGCGTTACTTTGATCCTTTAAGGACTTTTACTGAGGTAACATTGTCAATGAAGGTCTTCTACCTGTAACAGAGTATTTTTACAGGTAGTTTTACTTTTACTGAAGTCCAGGATCAGAGTTGTTCCTCCAACTCCATAAACACACACACACACACACACACACACACACACACACACACACACACACACACACACACACACACACTCCCTCGTTGTGTCTTTAACCTACAGCTTGCAGCAGCTCTCAATGTCCTGCTGCCAGAGACAGAAAAACACTGAACCAACACCCAGATAAAGGATTTCGCAACCACACACACACACACACACACACACACACACACACACACACACACACACACACACACACACACACACACGCATGAATGCATGAATGCATCAGCGACAATAATAGAACCATATAATATATAAATATAAACAGTGTAAGTATAAACTATACTTAAGTAAAAGTAGGAGGAAAGGAAGTAAAAGTCTTGCATCAAACTGTAAAAGTACCAGAGTGGTATTAGATAATTTACTGAGGTCCAGGATCAGAGCACGAAACCTGCTTTGTCGAGGTCAGTGAATGATGGTGGTCGTGGTTAAAGGCGACTGTTGATGAAGCTGTGTTGTTGCAGCCTCTGTGCGGGAACCGCTGCGGTGTTTTGACTGAAATACATGAAGACCGTTGTCGATGCGGAGCCGCTGTCGGTCTGGATGAAGTCTGAGACGTTAAACGGGGACTGAACTGTGCAACCGGGTCTCCTGGACTCTACACTTGTTCTTTCTTTACAGCCGCTGACTCACGTTTCTCTACACAGCAGCTTCAGTCTGGTCTAAACTGGGCATCACTTTTCATTGCTTGGTCAAAATACATTCTATCGGCACATCTTTCAAAATGTATCACCTGTTTTCTCTCTCAGACTGAGCCACCACCAAACCTCTGTGGATTTTCAGCCCATTTTACACGTGTTTGCATACTGTTGTAAAAACTGTTAAAGGTACGTTCTAAACCTAAAAACAGACCCGACATTTACAACAGTCTGCTACATCTACACCTAAAAAGACATAAAAACTGAGGCCTGTTTTCATCCCTTCATGACCTCTATGAAAGACCTGTTCCAGGTGAGGAGAGGGGGCAGGTGAGGCTGAACCCAGGACAGTGTGTAACCGTAGGGGACGATGTGGTGTGACAGACTTGGAGAGAACAGTGAAAGTCAAGTTCCAGAAACATCCCTGAGATGAGTCTAGAACTGGACTGGAGTCCACCTGTGGAAAACTGAACTGACTGGGCTGAGTCTGGAAAGGCACACGCCTGTGTATATGAGGTCTCGTAATTCAAAAGGGAGAAACCGGGCAGGAAGGGCCTCGGTCAGGCAAGTGACCAAGAACCCAACGGTCCCTCTAACAGAGCTTCGAGAGTCCTCTGCAGAGGCGGGAGAACCTGCCGGAAGGACGACCGTCTCGGCAGCGCTTCCTCAATCGGGTCTTTATGGTAGAGGGGCTGGACTGAGGCCACTGTGAGTAAAAGGCAAATGACAGCCCGCTTTAAAGGCGTCTGAGAGCAGCAGCCGACACAACACTGGAGTAGACGTAAACCAGTCGGCATCACGTTTCCTTCCAAACGCATTTGCTGCTGTGAAATAACTGGCTTTAGATATAAGTCCCTGGAGACAGCGTTCACTGAGTTGAGACCTAAAAGCACAGATGAAAACCGTGGAATCCGGTTCAAACTCTGAAAAAACTAGTAAGCAGACCTTGAGTCGAGAGGATTTTGTCTCACAGTCTCTTTATAATCTAAACGAGGCTCTAAAGACCTGTAGATTATGTGGAGCTGTGTGTAAGAGTGTGATGAGATTTCAGAACCTTGTCGTGGACAGTTGTTGGACTGATGGATCTCACAGGCAGAAGTTCTGAAGCAGGACCAAGACTCTCTGAGCCTTGGAGGATCTGCATTTACTGGCAAGAGAACAAGTCCCGACCAAAAAGACGAGATAAAATCAATGAATAGATCAAGTTTGGCTAAAGCTTTGGCACAAAGAGATGTTCGGATCGGCTGCGTTTGTGTTTCCTTGGCTCCAAGACCACGACAGGCGGCTTTAAGACCGACCCTGTTCCTGTTTTCTTTGATTTAACTGAACCTTTAATAAATTTCTGTCGTAAGTGGGCTTTTGTTATGAAGGAAGTGAACAGTTTCCCTTAACAAAAAGTCATTGTCTTGGACCTGATTACTTAACAACGGGGTGCGTTATTTTCACGAGAAGCTGCCGGGAAAATCCGAAGCATTCGCTCCTTTGAAAACAAACAAAACGTGGAAGTGAACGATAGACGGGATTAAGTCCTCGCAGCCGTGAACGTGATACTCGGTGCCACAAAAGTCGTTCGATGGAAAAGATGGGGGTTTTTTTTCTTGCTACATCAGCTGAGTAAAAAAAAAGAATTTGGGTTCAAGTTGATCCTTCTTTAGTGGAAAGCAAAACTAGAAAATGCTGCTTAAGCCAACACTGACCTGATACCTGGATGGTTGTGGTTTACACTCAGTCCTTTACATCATTTGACCAGACTTCTTTGAGTTGTTTGTTTCTATGAACTGTCACTGTTGCTTTTATGTTTTACAATCTCTGTTGGTAATAAGAGTCTAATTTGAGTTAAGATTGACAGGATTTGGCCTTGATTGAATCTATTGCCAACTGCAACAGATTGAAGTAATCTCACTGTATTTACAGATTTATGAGTTTTTGAGAAAATACGACATTAATTACAGATATAAATGACCCGTAACTGTTGTCTTTATGGCTTCTAATCTTAGTTCTGCTGTTGCGTGACAGGGTGGAGCTTTGGATATCCTACCCTGAGGCTTTATTCCAAGTTGAGGTTTTTCTCCTGGAAGTGTGTCTTTGTGTTTCCAGCCCATTTCTGTCTCCGCTGACTATTTGAAATCCCTGCATTCTGCTGCCTGACTAATTTCCTTCCTGACGATTTCTCCTTTCAGGAACTTTGTTGTTACCTCACTGACTGTCCCCGCAGGTCTTTATTATGGGCTGGGTTTCCCTTTCCTTTCTTCTTGTGAATTGTTTTCCTCATTGTTTTATCAGTCCAGACTGAGTCAGACTTTCATTTCACTGCACCGAATCCCTGCTTGAAGGAAGTTTCCTGCACATTACTAACGACTGTTGCTCAATCCGTGATGAGTCATCTGGAGTCGAAGCAGTGGCTGCTGGGAGCAGAGTGCTTTACCTGTTACTCACTTCTGAGTTCATACCTCTGTGATGTATTTGATCCTACCTGTGCAGGCGTGCGATCACTCGGGCTTGTAAACAGTTTGACCTCTTCATGGCACTGAAATGTACGTAAACGGAGAACATAGAACTTTTTGGTCAAACTCTTACAATTTACACAGACTATGTAAACTGTGACAAGGTCACAGGTCACTAGTTTTTATAAAGGCTCAGGAGTCAACAGGATAGAGTCGAATGTTGGACGGATGGTAAAGAGTTGTTTGGAACTAATTTGTGAATTTGAGCTGTTTAAATAAAATAGCTTTAACATGATTTAAGGCTTCTACGCTCAATTCAATTCAATTCAAAAGTTTTATTTGCATAGCGGCAAATCACAACAGACGTTATCTCAAGGCACCTGAGACGGAGTCGGGTCCGGACCTGATAATGTTGTGGTGAGAAACCCGTAATCCTGTGAGAGCCCGTATCAGCAGCGGGTTGGTCTGTCATCTGTAGCAGTTCATCATGCAGCTGCCACTTTTTGTTGTGTTCTGCATGAATCCAAATGGCAACAAGCTCTCTGAACGCCACACTGTCGACCATCAACAGACTGTGTGTGTGTGTGTGTGCGGTACGAAGGGACCTCTTTGGTGATTTCTGGGAAACGAATCCTCATAATCCTCCCCCTCCCACTACTATTAATACCAGATGATGCATATTCCAAATTCACACAGTCATTTTGTTTTTAATCTCCTTTATAAATAAATCTCAGAATCTCAAAATCCAAACAGGGGAAATTAAAATCTGGCAGATTATCCTCTTCACCAGCCGTCAGCCACTTAACTCACAGGACTCGCTGTCGATCAATACATAGCTAATAATGAGCCAATCGAATACACAGTATGAAAACTCTCTGAAAGGAGCCTTTCTGCATAATTTGACTTTTGATACTTTAGTACATGTGGTTGACAACTTACTTCGCTTTACTTTGAATGCAGGACTTGTAACAGAGTCTTTACACAGTGTGGTAAAAATAATCTGAATCTGTAAAGTAATGATCACAAATAAATGTAGTGGATTAAAAGGTAGAATATTTCCACTGAAATATGGAGGAGTAGAAGTAAAAAGTAACAGAAAATAGAAATACTCAAGTAAAGTACAAGTAGCTCATAATTACAGAACTTGAGTACATGTGCTTTGTTGCTTTCCACCACTGCTCGCAAGATTCCAATGATTATGAGTGGTATATAAATCCGTATAAACCATCGGTTTGACATTCAACACACAACGTACAGTGAGTTCGGTAGAGTCAAGGCACATTTCACTGATTTCAACGCCTGAGCTGCTGTTGGAGAAATATTGTAATTGACACTTTCATAACACACGACGTGGAAACCTGCCACAGGAATTTCTCATCCCGTCCTTCATGAGCAGGTGAAGCTGATTCAACAACGCGATTGCATTATGAGAGAACTCCCGGTTTCTCATCATCAAGTGACTCTCAGCTCTGACATTTGGCTGCTGGATGATCCCGGAAACGCACCGTTCAGATCCCACCTTCCCTCAATCGTCCCTTTCTCAATGTGAACGTCGGCGCACGTTCAGTTTAACCGAGAGGACACAGAACAAACAGTCAGCTAACCAATAACAAGGCCGAGCTCATGAAGGACTACGCGTGTTTTTTGTGCTTGTGCGATGAAAATATGTCGATTGTTTTCCATTTTTTCCAGTGTTTTCCCTCCTACGTAGTGCCACGTCTCCATTTGTCATGAGTCTGGATCACTCTCTGTCAACTTGGGATTGGCTGAATCGAGCTTATCGCAGAAGGAAACAGGAGAAAAAGAAAATTCAATGGCGTTTCATCAAAGCCAAATTTCCCATGAGAGGTGTGTGCTGCTTCAGACAGTGATGTACTTTAAATGACACGAACGGAATGGTCCTGAAAGTCACACCTATGCAAAGGTCTCCCGTGTAGTGAGCCTCGTAAATCTGCGCTCTGCTCCGTTGGGGGGGGGGTTTCAGTTTAAGTTCGTCATCCACGATGAAAGTAGAGCTCAGTAGACAATTAAGCTGAGATTTCAGCAGGATGACTGCAGCAGTCTGAGTATCCGTAATGAGAAAAGTCTCTGAGGTGATCCAGTTCACTCAGTCTATGGGCAAGCGTTCCGCTGACACTCTTCCTCTAGACATCGAGCCGACGCGAGAAAAACCTCTGATTAAAGTCCGTTTCTCAATTCGTGATTGTGTCTTGGCATCGGTTTCCCCTCAGACAAGTTCGGTCAGAGACACTAACGTCAAGGAATTTTCCGTTTCTAACAAAGGGTTGAAACAAACACGAACATGTAGGAGAGACGAATTAGACGCGGTTGTCTTCTCATCTCATCGTCATGACCGTCCTGGTCTCGGGGTCTAAGGACGAAGGTGCCACATCCTGTACAGACTGAGAAGCCTGAGGAAAATGTTTGATTTGTGACAATTCATTTCATCAATAAAATGGACTTGACCAGATCTATTCATCTATATGTTGTTACTACTGTTCGTAATGTTTTTCCTGTTTAAAGCAGAAAGAAAACTAACCGGGACCAGTGTTGTGTTCCCTCACAATATTTTGTGGTACTTGGCGATTGGATCCCCCTGATCCGCAGGGAAAGGCTGAGCTATATCGTGTGTGGCTAGATAACTGGTGGAGCCAGTTATTGGAGCTACTTCAGCAGCGCTGATTGAGACAGACTGTCGATGTGATTATGACTATAACCATGGCAGGATGCTGTCTGTGTAGTCTCGGCTGTGCTCTGGTAGTTCCGATCCTGGCTGGGACAAATTTGTTTACAACAGCTGTTACACGGAGCAGTGAGCACATCAGCCGTAACTTCACGAGGGCCGCGGGCCAGCCTTTTGGAATGAGGAATGAGGACTTGCCAAAAAGGTTCTAAGTCAGAGTTCTGGAAGTTCGACCAGAGTGAGAGGAGCAGAACTCGCTGTCATAGCTCAGCCGGACCGACATGAGAAACAAAAAACTATCGGATACATTTTTGGTTTTGTTCATAAAGTTTATTCTCAGATCACAGATCACGACAGAAACTGTCACTTCACAAAAATACTGTTTTCACTTTTCAGAGTCATTCGGTCGTCGTTCACATTTTCAGTCACACTCGCCACCAAAACCTTCTGTGTAGCTTCATTGCGAGAGAAATGTTGGTCAAAAAACATTCATTATGTCAGTTCATATCAGCAAACTTCACAGTTTCCTTTGACTTTCACTTTCTTTGACGAATCTGAAATAAATCACTCAGTTTCTCAACCTCAGAGACTGGTTAACATCTTCTCTTCTCTTCTCTTCTGACTCTGGGTACAAAACTATTTACCTAAATCTTTATATAACTGGAGCTTGTCCACAAGTTAGTTACAATATGTTAATATCAAATAAATATTTAATGAAAAACCATGGCGGTCTTCATTTAGCCGGTTTGTTCAATATGAACCTTGTATCTGTTGTGTTAAAGATGATCTTAACCCTAATGCAACTGCACATGAACATAGTTCAAAGACGATTCAATTAATAAACGTAGTTTCCCATTTTAACAAGCCGCCCTGTCTGTTGTTGAATCCTAAAATCCTGCTCTCAGCTGTAGTCCAACGATATCTTTTATTTTGCCTGGTCTGACACGTAAAACAATTTTTCGTGAAACAAGTTGATTTGCACTGGAAAAAATTTGGCTCCATCTACTTGTTTTAAGAAAATTTGCATTTCAGGACAAAAGTATGAAAAATGTTTTGCAGCGTTTACGTACAGCACTTATGCAAAGAAGGGAAACGTTCATAAATTCCAGCACTTTCATAGCTCTGAGGTAAACATTTCTGAACAGCACAGCGGCTGCCCACCACTTCAAAAACCTTTTGGTCAGTTAAGAAAGCTGCCAAATCCCTTCTGAAACCCGTCAGTCACTTCGAGCCCCTATCCATCGCTTCAGAAACCAATCGGTTCTGGGCCCCATGAGCCAGTTCGTAAACGTTCAGAATAAATCAGTTCAGGAAGTTGTCGATAGGTTCCCAAATCAGTTCAATCACTTCTCCGCCAGTTTATAAACTCTCCATCAGCAGATTTGTACACAGCGTCCCAGCCAGCCAGTCCCAGTGGGTGAAGTAGGGGGCGTAGTTGCACTTGGACTGGAGGTGGTGGAGGTCGTGGTGGCGGGCCCCGCCGTACAGCCCCAGCGGCACCAGGCGGTGGGTGGCCCAGGGCAGGTCGTAGCCGCAGTGGTCCTCCACCGACAGCCAGATGTTCACCACGAAGAAGGCCAGCTCGGTGAGCGGGTGGCAGCCCAGCAGGAGCGGGTTGGCGGCGGCGAAGAAGCCCAGGCTGAGAGTCTCCCAGGCTCCGGAGTACTCAGCGGTGAGGGCGAAGGTGGAGGTGTAGGTGTGATGCATCTGGAGGAGGAGAAGAAGAAGCGTGAAAGTGGAGGAACGACAAAGCTCGGCTCTGTTTTAGGATTTTTAATGAAGCGAAGAAAAATTTAATGAGTAAACCCATCAGTGGATTATTGATTGTTTTATTGTGTTATTATTGATAGTGAAGGATACATTTATGGATAAACAGTTGTTCTTGTCAGACCAGGAATCCAAAACCCAAAGAGGTTCAGTTTAACATCCACAGTTTAGAAAGCAGAGTCAGGCAAAGGAGGGCCTTTTACTTGAAAAATTACTTTAGCCATCAATCAATTATCAGCACAGTTTGGATTATATTTCTGTCTTCGGCGACTTAACCGATTAATTGACTAATAATTTCAGCTGTAGATACGGAGTTTCCATCCGGCTGAATCAAGTCAGTCTTCAACAGCCCAAAATCACAGAGGTCTTTATCACTTAAAGGTCTTTACACTCTGTACGACATGCGATAGATTAGGAAAAACTCCCCCGAAAAATCCCTTTCACAGGAAGAACATGGAAGAAAGCTCAGGATGAGCTGCAGAGGCGGCATCGGAGGGGATTTAGAAAGAGTTAAGACAAATGCTACGAACCTTGTGGAAGTTGTGGTACAGCCAGGGCACTCTGTGGTGCAGCAGGTGCCAGACGAAGCTCTGGAAGTCAAAGAGCAGCAGGCAGACCAGCACCTGAGCCAGCAGCCGGGGGAGGGTCGGGGCCTCCTTGGGCAGGTGGACGGGCCTCAGGTACCAGTGCATCACGGTCAGCGGGAAGATGAAGAACAGGTGGTTGTAGAGCGACCGAGCCAGGCATCTCTGCACCGACTCCCAGCTGACGGAGCTCTGAGGCTGCAGCTTGTACCTGCGCACCAGGGCCCACCTGGTGGACAGCAGGTCCAGCAGCAGGAAGGGCAGGCAGAAGGACAGGTAGACGAAGAAGGAGAAGAGGACGGGGAAGAAAGGTGAGTGCAGAACGGAGGAGTGATCCAGGAGGAAAGTCCAGAGAGGCTGCAGCATCCTGCGTCAGATGACTAAAGTCCCTGTCAGTTCGGATTCTGAGTCTGAACTCAACAGCAGCTTCATCATCCCAGCTGCTCTTGCTCAGCCCTCACCAGAAAGAAAACATCTAACCCCACCCCCAAGCCCGTATAAGGAGGTGCTGCTGAAGTGCCCAGCAAACGAGTCCTTACCTCTAAGAGGGTTCCGGGAGACGCGGGCCAGGCTGAGATATTCTGTGGCGGAAGAGAGGAAGACATGTCCCCCTGTCCTCAAAGGGACAGAGAAGCTGTGGCGTTTGTTTCTGTCACAAACAAATCTGACTCTGGCCAAGTGTGGACTCATTCATTTCCCACTGCAGATGTGACCGTATCATATGTTATGCTACGAGTATATGATATTAATGATAAAAAATATGAAGATGAGGAGTTTTCTCACTGTAATAATCAAACTTTCTGAAATAAATCCTGTCAGGGCTAAAAGCCAGTAGAATGACTTCACCCCGATCACCTTGGATTTATTCAAACCTACAGGACCGTGTAGGTCCAGTGAACTGTCGGAGCCTCCGCACGAACTAGCATCACACACTGAAAACAGCAGAAACAAAAGGAGGCTGGTTGTTTTCAAGTTTAAGGCTTTCGACTAGAAGCCACTTGGAAGACTGCTCAGTGTGTGAGTTCCCTTTATCAATGAGTGCTGGGTGGACGAAGCCTTATGAAGCTCTGTGGTTTTCAACTCAGCAGAACAGGGACATCTGGTGGTTTGTAAAACGAAGGGCAGCTGAATCACTACAACACCCCGCTGAATAGTTTGAGTTTCGCACGTGGCAATAAAAGTCCAAGAAGTGTGTTATTAAATCTTTTGTGCAGAGGTGCTGCATTGAATATAGATGTTAATGTGTAATATGTGACAGTAAACTGATTAATCAATGCTTCGTCCAAAAAGCCTGGACGCCAAACGTTTGTGCTGACAGGAAACACGATTGTACGTCGCAAAACACTGACCACGATCTGCGCCCCAGCCTGCGACACCCGCCCCTGGTTTTGGACAGGTTGAAGAATTACCAACCCCATGACACCGGGCCTCATAAAAAGTCTCCAGTTGGAGACACAAGGTTTCCACATGACAGCATGTTGATTTGGGAGAGTGACTGTGTCTGTATTTGTTCACAAGGAGACAGAAAATGTTTTATTTTTAGGTTTTGCTCTCTGATAAATCATCAACGTCTTTGTCATCTACTCTAGCTCTCTCCTTTACTTGATTTCAGAGGTGGCAGTGAAGGCGTCGACAGACTGTTCAAGTATTGTTTCTGCGTCTGATCTCAGGTCTGAGTTTCTGTTGATTCTCTGAGCTGACGGAGCAGTCAGATCGATAACTGCCCTGGTGAACTCATCGTCGTCCTCCTCCTCCTCATCATCATCATCATCGGGGGCTCGATTTCTCTCTGGGGTGAAGTGAAGGGGTGTTTTTGAGTCTGAACCCTGGACATTTCAGCACAAGGTCAGTTTGCTTCAGTGTACATTAAGAAAAGCGAAGAATAAGGCGTCCACAGTGAATCAATCTGTACTGCCTCATCAGATCATCAATGTTGTCTCTCTGCAAGTGCCTGAATGTCGCTGAAGTCTCGTCTTCAGTGACCGAGATCCCCAGAGATCAGACTATAAACCAAATCACAGTCGCTTATCCCTCGATTCTCCCATTCAATCCAGATTCTTCATGAGTTACCAGGGTTTTTTTAAACATTTTTATCGGTGACTTGATTAAAGCGGCTTCCACTTATTCAAGATTTTTCGATGACTTTTGTGAAACTCCAGTTTCACATAATTACTAACTGTAATGATTAACAATGTGAAAAGATTTGTTGAATTTATCTGATAAATGTGTGGAACTTGGGCGATGTAAAATTGCGATTATAGCACGTGGGGAGAAATAATCATGAGAGTGATGGGGGGGCGTTTCCGAACTGACGACTTTATCTCTGATGGGGAAAATACCACACTACTCTACCCTTCAAAGGCAAAACACAGTAACGACATACTTGGTCAAAAGTGAATTATAACCTGTATCTGACTTTCTGACATCTGTTCTACCTTATGAAAATATTATGCCAATGAAATGTGTCATTTCCATGAAAACAGCTTTTTCAATCTGCAGTGACAAAATGGAGCTAAATACCAGGACACAGTATCCGTACTTTGTGTAATTATACTGCACTCTGACAGACTGGGTCTACTCCTCGGCGTGTTCCAGACAAACCGAATCACCCAACACGTTTGATGCAGTCGTGATAACTCTCGCTAGGCTTTTTTCGAAATTTTCAGACATCGTGGACAAAGCCAGTTTACGCGATTTGTACGACTTGTACGTGTTTGCGAATGAGCACGTACATCCGCTCACACACTGCTAATGGAGAGAGCAGAGCCCAATGTGCAGAAGCTTTATTTTGTATTTGCTGGTGAAGCATGTATTACATGGATGTGTTTTTACTGCATGGTTTGTGTGTGATGACGGGGGGCTTAAAAAACTTTGCTTAAAAATAAGCCAAAAGAATCAAAAGTAGTTGTTGGGAGGGTCCATGCATAAGCTGGTTGTCATATGTTGCCAATGCGATGAGGCCCAGGACCTGCGTCGGGATGTTTGTCGTAGATCAGGACCAACTGGACCCATTGTCATCTTTGGAAGGCCGGGGCCAGAAGTCTGTAATGATGCTCCTGCGGTCCGATGGTATCAAAAGAGATGATGAACGATTATTTAAACATCTCACATTAGTCTGTTAGAGTTGTTCCGTACATGCGTGAACGGGTCTCTTTGCACAAATCAGCAAACTGAACTGAACAAAGTGATTCGATTCAGCGAAATGATTGGCGATTTCCACCTCTGCAATCTGCCGGAGGAGGCGGAGTCACTTCTCAACCAATCGGGAATGAAAGGGAATGACCGACGGCAGTGGCAAATCCAGCGGGAAATGTATTCAGCTGACGAGGAGTCTTTTGTCCTTTAAGGAAACCGGCAGGGACACACTGATCCGACTCATGTTCCTGTGAGGTAAAGCAGTTTGGGCTGTTCGGAGGTTAATCTCCACCGTCCTGTAGGTTTCCAGCATGATGGAGTTCGCTCAGAGTGGAGAACCACAGCGTGAAAACAGCAGCCCTCCTCCAGAGACAACAAAGAAAGATTCAGTAGGGCTGTCGCTTTTTTAAAAAGTAAAGTTCGGACAAAGTTGAACTGTCACTTGAACCTTTCGTATTAATTCAACACAGTCTGTAAATCATTATGCGTTATCCTCTGGTTTCTGGGCCTCGGCCGCCTCACCTGGGCTGCAGCGGCAGGTGAGTCCTCAGATTAATGGTGGTTGTAGAGTCAGAGTCCAAAAACAGCCTCATCTTTGTTGCTCGTTTTACCATCTACAGTGAAGAACCCAGAAAATTCCTCACTCTGCTGCGTTAGCGGCACGTGCATCTTAAATGTAGATTATAAAGACACTAATCCTGCTCTGACTCTCGCTGTCACATGACTTCAAATAAATGCTGCTTTTTCCACGATCCCGTCCCCATGTGTTTAGCTTTGGTAGCGGTGACCTGGTGTGTTTCAGGCCCGCGCTGTCATTGTTACTGCCGTCTGAAAAGACACTGGACAAAGAGTCTAATGAAGACGCAGCCGGCGAGCTGACTGAGCATCAGCGGGACAAAATGAAACCTAGAGAGAGAGTGTGATGCTGCCTTCATGTGCTGTGGGAAAACAGGCCAATGCACAACTACCCAGAGCAGCTTCAGTCATGGACAGATTATGAGATAATGGGGCCCGTCCCCCACATAAGAGCGATGCACCCTGAAGTTGTTTTGTAGCCTTTTCAGTGTTGCTGTGGTGGTTGTGTGTCTCTTTGTGGTGATTGTGCGTCTCTTTGTGGTCGTTGTGCGTCTCTTTTTGTGCGTCTCTTTGTGGTCGTTTTGTGTCTCTTTGTGGTCGTTGTGCGTCTCTGTGGTCGTTGTGCGTCTCTTTGTGGCCGTTGTGCGTCTCTTTGTGGCCGTTGTGCGTCTCTTTGTGGTCGTTGTGCGTCTCTTTTTGTGCGTCTCTTTGTGGTCGTTTTGTGTCTCTTTGTGGTCGTTGTGCGTCTCTTTGTGGCCGTTGTGCGTCTCTTTGTGGTCTTTGTGGCCGTTGTGCGTCTCTTTTGTGGCAGTTGTGCGTCTCTTTGTGGTCTTTGTGGCCGTTGTGCGTCTCTTTTGTGGCAGTTGTGCGTCTCTTTGTGGTCGTTGTGGCCGTTGTGCGTCTCTTTGTGGTCGCTAGGTCAGGCCTCTTTTGTGGCAGTTGTGGGTCTCTTTGTGGCCGTTGTGCATCTCTTTTGTGGCCGTTGTGAGTCTCTTTGTGGTCGCTCTTTGTGGTCGTTGTGCGTCTCTTTGTGGCCGTTGTGCGTCTCTTTGTGGTCGTTGTGGCTGTCGTCTCTTTGTGGTCGTTGTGGCCGTTGTGCGTCTCTTTGTGGTCAGTAGGTCACAGCGCCTCTTTGTGGTGGTTGTGGTTGTGCGTCTCTTTGTGGTCATTTTGTGTCTCTTTGTGGCCGTTGTGCGTCTCTTTGTGGTCACTCTTTGTGGTCGCCTCTTTGTGGCCGTTGTGCGTCTCTTTGTGGTGGTTGTGCGGTGGTTGTGCGTCTCTTTGTGGTCATTTTGTGTCTCTTTGTGGTCGTTGTGCATCTCTTTTGTGGCCGTTGTGCGTCTCTTTTGTGGCAGTTGTGCGTCTCTTTGTGGTCTTTGTGGCCGTTGTGCGTCTCTTTTGTGGCAGTTGTGCGTCTCTTTGTGGTCGTTGTGCATCTCTTTTGTGGCCGTTGTGAGTCTCTTTTGTGGCAGTTGTGCATCTCTTTGTGGCCGTTGTGCATCTCTTTTGTGGCCGTTGTGAGTCTCTTTGTGGTCGTTGTGGCCGTTGTGCGTCTCTTTGTGGTCGTTGTGGCCGTTGTGCGTCTCTTTGTGGCCGTTGTGCGTCTCTTTGTGGTCGTTGTGGCCGTTGTGCGTCTCTTTGTGGTGGTTGTGCGGTGGTTGTGCGTCTCTTTGTGGTCATTTTGTGTCTCTTTGTGGTTGTGCGTCTCTTTTGTGGCCGTTGTGAGTCTCTTTGTGGTCAAGCAGAGTCTCTTTGTGAGTCTCTTTGTGGCCGTTGTGCATCTCTTTTGTGGCCGTTGTGCGTCTCTTTTGTGGCAGTTGTGCGTCTCTTTGTGGTCTTTGTGAGTCTCTTTGTGGTCGTTGTGGTTGTTGTGCATCTCTTTTGTGGCCGTTGTGCGTCTCTTTGTGGCCGTTGTGCGTCTCTTTGTGGTCGTTGTGGCCGTTGTGCGTCTCTTTGTGGTCGTTGTGGCCGTTGTGCGTCTCTTTTGTGGCCGTTGTGCATCTCTTTGTGGTCGTTGTCAAGCGTAGCGTCTCTTTGTGGTGGTTGTGCGGTGGTTGTGCGTCTCTTTGTGGTCATTTTGTGTCTCTTTGTGGCCGTTGTGCGTCTCTTTGTGGTCTTTGTGGTTGTTGTGCATCTCTTTGTGGTCGTTGTGGCCGTTGTGCGTCTCTTTGTGGTGGTTGTGCGGTGGTTGTGCGTCTCTTTGTGGTCATTTTGTGTCTCTTTGTGGCCGTTGTGCGTCTCTTTGTGGTCTTTGTGGTCGTTGTGCATCTCTTTGTGGCTGTTGTGCATCTTTTTGTGGTGGTTGTGCGTCTCTTTGTGGTCTTTGTGGCCGTTGTGCGTCTCTTTGTGGTCTTTGTGGTCGTTGTGCATCTCCTTTGTGGTCGTTGTGCGTCTCTTTGTGGTCTTTGTGGTTGTTGTGCATCTCTTTTGTGGTCGTTGTGCGTCTCTTTGTGGTCTTTGTGGTTGTTGTGCATCTCTTTTGTGGCCGTTGTGCGTCTCTTTTGTGGTCGTTGTGCGTCTCTTTGTGGTCTTTGTGGTTGTTGTGCATCTTTTTGTGGTGGTTGTGCGTCTCTTTGTGGTCTTTGTGGTCGTTGTGCATCTCTTTGTGGCTGTTGTGCATCTTTTTGTGGTGGTTGTGCGTCTCTTTGTGGTCTTTGTGGCCGTTGTGCGTCTCTTTGTGGTCTTTGTGGTCTTTGTGCATCTCCTTTGTGGTCGTTGTGCGTCTCTTTTTGTGCGTCTCTTTGTGGTCGTTGTGCGTCTCTGTGGTCGTTGTGCGTCTCTTTGTGGTCATTTTGCGTCTCTTTCGCGGCTGTTGTGTCTCTCTTTGTGGTGGTTGTGCGTCTCTTTGTGGTGATTGTGTGTCTCTTTGTGGCTGTTGTGCATCTTTTTGTGGTGGTTGTGCGTCTCTTTGTGGTCTTTGTGGTCGTTGTGCATCTCCTTTGTGGTCGTTGTGCGTCTCTTTGTGGTCTTTGTGGTCGTTGTGCATCTCCTTTGTGGTCGTTGTGCGTCTCTTTGTGGTCTTTGTGGTTGTTGTGCATCTCTTTTGTGGTTGTTGTGCATCTCTTTTGTGGCCGTTGTGCGTCTCTTTTGTGGCCGTTGTGCGTCTCTTTTGTGGTCGTTGTGCATCTCTTTGTGCGTGTCTTTGTATATTATATGTATGATAAATTGTACATTTTCTGGTCCATTTCCATGTCTGTAGCGTGTTTGTCTCTCGGTCAAGTATTTGTGTGTTTTGTTGTCGTGTCTGACGGTAGACTGAGAGAAGAGTTGTGTTGCCGTTGCTCCTAACGTAGAAACGTTTTTGAGTTTTCCTCTGTGATGAATCATCCTGACCAATTCTGCTCTGTACCGGATGTCAGGGGAGACAGTGAAGGCATCGTGATTTCAGTTTTGTTTCCTGCTGTCAGCTCCGACTTCACGTTCAGTTTCCATCTTCCTCATTGTTGATGTTGCTTCACTTCACTACGCATCACAACTGACGGGACGTTTTTTCTCAACTCAAAGGTCGAAGCCTGAAGAACTGACAATGAGGTGAGCTGTTTCTATCCCGTCTTCACTCTGCAAAGTGCTTCATTAGCTCTGTTCTGTTCAGGACTGTCTCAACCCGATCAGCTGTTTGTCTGTTTGAGCCCCTTTCTGACCACAAAAGCAGGAACCCGATGATGCCCAACGTCCGAGTGAAGCTGGGTTTCGTTTTTCAGGAAATTATGACATTCTTTGGTTTTTAGGTTTAAAGGACAGAATCTAAGAGTTTATTTGTGGATCGACATATATGCCAGTGAACATATTATACTGGGTGTGTGTGTGTATATATACATAGAATTTTCTGCATTAACTTTTCTTTTCATCAACCAACCTCATACTCTACATGTTAAGGCCTGGTTCCTCTGCGGCAGAGCGCAGAGTCCTTGCACGCCTGAACATGTACCTCACTGGAAGTGATAATAGTAAGGACGCAGTACGAAGCCGTCCATTATTACCGTGCGCTCACAGCACCGGCGTCCGTCTCACAGGACTATGTTACCGAGGACTGAAGCTGCTGCTGCCTTTTTACAAAGGCCATGAAATGGCTCGTGTTTCACTCGCAGTATACGTTACATACCTCCAGTGTCTTTTCTACGGAAAGCCACAGAGGCCAAAAGCACGTGAACCTGACGTCTGAAGTGACAGGCTGACAAAGCCTTATGAGATTTTCGTTTGCGTTGCAGTGATGCGGGCGAGGACATCCGCTCCAGGCTGCGGCAGCTGCAGAGCCGCTTCACCTGGGATCTGAAGAAGGAAGACTTGGAGCTGGACGACCTCAGCTGGCGGCTGCAGCACGATATAGACCTGGGGTTGGGACAACGGGGGGCAGTGGCCCATGCCTACAGCTTCTTGGCTTACGTGAGGTACAGGACGTTGTGGTGTAGAGATGAAAGATTGAGACAAAAAGGGGGGTTAAAACCACTCGTTACCCACCTGACTTTGCACGACCGAGGTGAAAATGCGTGGATCCGGGGGGCAGATGTAATATAGCTGCTGCTGCTGTGGACAGTTGGTACACGGTGAGGTACAGGCTGCAGTTTAACCTTGTCTTAAAGACATCTTACAATGATTAACAACAATGATCTCATAATGATAATATCTTAAACATTTAAAGTTACCAGCCAAAATACTGTAATTTTATCTACTTTATACATTGGGTTAGTGTCACCAGCTGTTTATGAGTTTCTCTCTTTAGTAAAGGTGAGACACTCACTGCTGGTGTGTGAATTCAGTCAAAGGCCATTAACAGAACCTAGGTTATTATTACACCGCTGCATTTGCCGCTTTTATTTTGGTACATTTTACTTTGATTGTGAAGGCAAGTTTGACTTCTGGTACTTTTCAAGGCGTTTCTCAGTTTGAAAAAAAGCTAAGCACAGTGAAAGATCATGCAGTTCTGTCTGTTAGACTCTGTACAGCAACAGAAACTCAGCCTGCGTCTCGAGAACTTTAATGCAGATCAAATTTTAAAAAAATTGTGATCTTTTTTCATTTAAAATTTTTTAAGTTTTATTAAATATCTGCTTATGCCTCAGCGATGTCAGAGCTAAATGTCCACTAGCATCGAATTAATGTTATTCTTCCCCGGTACATGAAAACCAGAAAACACTGGGACAGCCAGTCTCTGTCGTCCTCACCTGTCTGTCCTCAGGTATCTTCAGGACCAGCTGGAGGAGGCGGAGTCACTCCTCAACCAATCAGAGGAGAAAACCAGAGAGTGTTTTGGCGAGGAGAGCGAGCCGCGGCTCATTGTGACGTATGGAGACCTGGCCTGGCTGAAATACCACATCGGAGACGACGAACAGTCACAAGCCTACTGTCAGAGAGTCCACGACATACTCGTATGTGTACATATACTCTTAAAGGAGTAGTTCAACATGTTGGGAATGCCTGCGTGTTAAGTACAGATGTGGTTAGCTTAGCTTAGCATAAAGATGCAGCTGTAGATTGGTATCTAGAGAACAGTCTGTGTACTCTCTCCAGCCTGGGACAGTGTCAAGAAACGTAAATCATGGCTGTTCGTAGTTGATCTGCTCAGGAGCACCGCTCCTCCTGTGACCTATGGAAGGTAAAGAAGCAATAAATGGAATCATGGGTGTTTGTTGTTTCATGTAAAATGACTAAAAGTCTTCGTAATCTCTTGAAATAAGTGCTTTGTTGGGGGTAGAGGTCTACTCGGAACCAAATATAAAAGCCTTGAGAGAATATCCATTTTAAAAATACGGATTTATGCCAATTTGAGTTTGGCTGGTTTGTTGACGTGGTGTTGCAGCAGCAGTCACACTGAACAAAAACTGGCTCTGTTTGGTCACCAAAGTTTTCAATCATTTGTGGGTGGACCAGACTCACAGTTAGAGCTAGGACCCCTGTTTGGGACTGATGACCAAAGATTTCACCATTGTTCTCCCACAATCGTCAACTTTCATCTCAGTCTAAAACCCCACAGGGTAGAGGAGCCTTCCGGGAAAGTCATTTCTATCAGTCTCAGCAATTTTGTGTTTTCATTTTGGCTGATTTGACCTGTTCTTGGGCTGAAGTTGCTAAAAGTTTGTCGAGATCATAAAACTCCAGATGGTCAAAAGATAATTCTCTTTTTTTTTAAAACAACCTGTTAAGAATCAGGAGCAATCAGGAAAAGTCCATTTTCTGTTAAAATCCCTCTCTCAGTGGGTTTTTTAAAGACTTGTCATGCATCTCAATCCCTGCAGGTGAAGTATCCTGTTGAGTCCTCCACCGATCTCAATCCAGAGGTTTATGGAGAGAAGGGCTGGACCTTCCTCAAGTTCTCCATGTCCTACTACCTCAAAGCCATCGACTGTTTCCGCAAAGCGCTGGATCTGCAGCCTGACAACTGCGAGTGGAACAATGGCTACGCTATCGCCCTCTACCGCACAGAAAAGGTACTTCCATCAGTCGATCGATGAGTCAGACTGATCTGCTCGATCAATATGACGACAGCTAATGGAATGACAGCTGTAGCCGTTTACCACACTGAACCGGTCCAGTCATTGAACTGATGGCTGATTTAACCAGTTAATTTCCACTAGTGAGTCAACTGTTATGTTGCGACACCTGTAGCCTTCAGCTGTACCAAACAGCGACACGTAGTTCATAGATTAGCGATTTGATCAGTCGCTGGAATGTCAGGGTTTGGTCAGCATGAATGATAGCATACTTCACTTCTCTGACGTGGCAGTTGAAGTTCACCGTAGATTCGTGTAGTCCGGCAAATTAACTTTGGTCTGATCCGCAGAACACTTCGGAAACATATCCAGAAGAGTCGCCGGCCACCAAACAGCTTCGTCGAGCCCTGGAGATCAACCCTGATGACGGCGTCCTGCTTTCCATGCTGGCTCTGAAGCTGGTCATATACCAGAAACACAGAGAGGCTGAAGCCCTGATGGAGAGAGCGCTGGAGGTCGGACCCGATGACACTCAAGTCATCCGCTACGTAGCCAAATTCCTTCGCAAGCAGGTAGATTCAATTAATATCTTATATATACATATATCGGTTTAGATGAAATAGGACAGAAGGTAAGCTCACACTTGGGGACGGTATCGCCGAGGATGGATCTGATTTGGGTGTGACAACTGATGGGACTAAGCTGGTCCGGATCTGTTCCAGTCCCGGTGAGTTGGTCTGTTCCTGTCAGTTGTTTCTGCAGATTAAATCCTATATTCTGTGATATGTAAAGACTCTAATCTTCAGTCGTTCGCATAAAGATCTTTTGACCATGTTTGATATCTGCAACTGACGTCAGCGACTGATGATGTGGCTTGTGTGTTGCCAAGGGACACGTACAGGTAAATAAACATCCTTACCTGAGGCTAGCTTCGTTTTACAGAGTTCACTCAGCTCCAGGTCTCCCTGTGGGTTCTGCGTTCCTACTCACCTCCCCGTCCAGGATCTCACCAAGCTCTGAGCTTTTCTGGCCTCTTCAACACAAACGTCTTTGCAACAGAAACAGAACGAGCCGCTGTTGTCGTCCATGTTTCTTTTTGGAACAAGATCACGTGACAGTCGGTGTTCTCTGTGGAATTGTGGGGTCGACAACCTCCAGAACTCCAGTGGTGACTGAGCAGTGGTTCAGGGTGTCTTCTGGTGGATTCAGTCAGTCTGCTCCTTCTCGACTGTAAGAGGCTAAAACATCTGAAACAGTCCACATGTTGGTTTGTCTGGTTTTTAGAGGTTTCAGATCGTCTTCTGGTTCAAGGTCAAATCAATAAAACTTAGTTATATTCTCTCAGATTTCCGTCCTGGATGGTTTTTCGACCCCTGTGGTTACTGGTGGTAACAGATGAGTTTGGTTGCTACACGTCCTACAGTTGTTGCTCTGCTCGCTTAAGTGGCCTGCTGTTATTATGTGGCCCACGGCAGCGACGTACCGACAGTCAGCAGTGCTGTGTGCCAGTAAGAATCGTCATAAACTACTGGGGAGTTTTGACAGTTGGCAGTGGGAGAGCAGTGCTACACCACAACCGTTAAGACATATATAACTAGGAAGCAGCATTATTTTAAAAATAACTATTTTATTATCTAAAAATCTTCTTCAGCACAAAAAAGTAGTTGGCAGCAACACATTAAGAGTCATTCACACGCACACCATCTGACAACGTCTGTATCAGATTAACACACTAACGCAGTGCAGGAGAAGCTAACAGGCTATACACTGGTCATGTTATCAATACCGTCCATAGGGGGCCAGCTCACAGCAACGTGGGCGGTGGGCACTAAAGAAAACAGTCCAACCAACTCCACGCAACCATTCGTCATAACAGTCCAGGAAGAAAATCTACTCAAACCCACCATCTGCATATCAGGAGTTCTACAACACACAGACGGACACGTAACCTTGGGTTTACAGAACACAAGATACATAATGAATGTAAATATGGATGGACCTCACACACCCACACACCAGGCTCTCCTACAGACACGCTGCCGTAACGAACGTCTAAACCACTATCCACGAGAGAACTCCCTCACAACGCAGCGGGGTCGTCGGTCATAGTCAGCGCTCTACAGGTGAGCATGGAGCCGCAGGATGCAAAACTCGCTCTACTCTCATCAGTAGTACCAACATGCTGCAGGCCAAACCTTCACAGAGGGGAGAAAGGCCAGAATAAATCGCCAACAGGTGCCCCTGCCGGTGCAGTCAGACACCCATGGCTACGTGGAACAGGGAGGGACAACTTCACTTCCGGTCACAAACTGACCCACCGCCTTCAGTGTGACTGAGGCTGAGTGTGAGCACAGTGTCATACCTGATAAGTGCTGTTTCAGTGCTTTAAACGCTGTCCCTGTTCCAGGATCAGCTGGATGATTCGATCGAACTGCTCCAGAGAGCGCTGAGGAGGGGCAGCCACTCGGCTTTCATCCACCACCAGCTGGCTCTGTGCTACTTGAGGAAGAAGAGGAACCTGTTACCCAGAAAACCCCACCCCGAGAAAGGTACCCCTCACCGTCCTGCACTATACCACTGTAGGACGGTGTACTGATGTTATAACATACCGCGCTATGTGATACTAACTTCCACTACCCTGTGATATACTGTGCAATGCCGTATTGAACCGTGGATTTGTGCTATATTAGTGTCATATGGTTCGCTGTACCGACCTGTGCTATGGGTACGGTATACGCAGCCTCGCAGTCGGCAGCATACCGTCTACCGGGAGCAAACCTGTCCAACTTCCCTGGCTGTGGGAAATTTGAAGTTCCAAGCAGCAGCTAATTAATGTTATGATTTCATTTTAGAATATTTAAGGGCATTTATTTGGTCCCTTTACTAAACTGACTAAACAGTGGAACCACTAATCATGTTCGGTTTGTTATTGCAGAGAACCAGGACTTTGAATTTGAGTCTGAACACATTTTTTTACTCATTTTACTAATGTGCCCCAATCTGACCCTCCCATTAACAAGTAACAAGTAATGCAACCCATCACTTCTACTGCTGAGGACTTAGTAATGTAATTACTTTTCGAGTAACTTGGCCAACACTGTAACACGTGATGCCACACTTTGTTAGAGGTGCAGCACTGGAGGCGTCTCAGCATTTATCACCTGGAGGAAGCCGTCAGGGTGAAGAGCTCCTTGAACCACGCCAAGGCTGCCCTGGCGCTGCAGTACGCCGAGGAGGATGACAGAAGCAGGTACCGCAGCGGTTTGCGTTTGTGCACACAACTATACTGACTTTCTGTCTTTCCCGCTCTCTCCCATCTGTTTTCTAGCCCTTTTTTTTCTTTTTTCTGCTAGCAAGGACATAAAAACAGCGACATTATCAGGCACCGGTCTCCTGCATCAGCTTATAGCTAACGTGTTAGCTGCATGTGCAAATTCACAATATTAATCTTTATTTCCCCCTAAAAATGCAGAAAGACTAAAACAAGCCTGAATAATAGCCTAATAATATATAACAGACCTGCACCACGTGTATTCAGACCAGACTAACGGCCACAGACATGCTCCTCTGTCCGAACGTGACAGTAAACCGAGTCTCTTTGGGCTCTGGACGCCCGGCCGGACAAAACGCGACATTTGATAACGTCACCGCTGGCTGACGACATTGTGGCGGGCATTCTTACTGGTTTCTGGTCCTTTACAGGAAACAATGCACAGACTGATTGGTAGGTTAATCAATAACGTAAATAATCGTTGGTTGCAGCCCTTCAACAACTGACAGCATCAGTTCACCAGTCACTTGAGGACTTTGGTTTGCCCTGGGCCAGAGCGTCTGAAAGAAGTCACTGTTAACATTCCTCGCTGGAAAATCAATCGAATGACCACGATGACTCTCTTTCAGTGTGTGTGTTGTAGGGGGGGCGGGTTTCACACGTCTGTGCCCAGCATCTGATCTGTCCATGGTCACAGGGAGTCTTCTGTCTCCTCCTTCGTCTCCCCGCAGGGCTCAGGAGATGTTTAATGATGTGCTGCAAAAGTTAGCGGGGGAGAACGACAGCATCTGTCAGTTTGTCTATCGCTGCTACGCCGAGTTCTGCCACTACCACACCATCCAGAAAGACCTCGCCATCACCTACTACACCAAGGTGCGGCTGACTGCGTTTGAATAGTGCGTCAAGGTCCAATGGGACCAGATGAGGTTTGGGGATTTTAACATCACCTGCTCTGCTCTGTGATTTTGATCCTGTTGTACTCACTTCACAGAAAAACAGGTCATTGCGGCTGTAATATGACAGGATTCGAGTCACTGCCCAGAGCAGGTGACGTTAAAAAAACCCCAATTTTGAGAAGTACGGTGGCCCCTAAGGAGAAAGCACATTCAAGAGAGGCGGGGAGTGCGGGAGTCTGAACGGGGCAAGTTCAACTCGAGAGTCCAGACTCCCGAGGACGTGAAGACCTCAACACTGTACCTGGTCCGCTCCCAGGGAAAAAAAAGGAATTGACAGTGAACAATACATATTAAAGAATAGCGAAACTGAATAGAGCCCGCGCGACCTCTGTTCCTTTTATTGTTATATATTCTTATATATTTTAAGTAGCGTAATAACGTAACATGTATGGGCCCCCAGAGCTCCACGGGGGCAGTGCTGTTGTTAAAGGGGACAGATCGTGCACACTTCCAGGTCTGTATGCAGCCCCTCGGCTCAGGCCCCCCTCCCCGTGAGCCCACTCTGCTCTGATTGGCCGGATCTGGAGGCTACGAAAACAAGCAGTAGTCACATTAGTAGTCATTTTTTTTCTCATTCTGTCCTTGAAATGTCGAACTTCTGAGAGTCTGAAAAATGCGAGTGGACAACCCACTGAGCAGCCTTAGCAACAGCCATAGCAACGACGGCTGTTTGTGGGCGTGATGAACGGTCTGACGTCTGTTCCGGGGAGAAGTAGCGTTATCATTGCAAACGAGGCGTTCAGGGCTTTTGATTTACACCTCAAGTTTGGAGGTTTGACCACGTGTGACAGACTTTTAACATCACGACGGGATAGAAATGACAGAAAACCTTTAAACTGTCCAATAAAAACATCTCTTGATTATGGGTCGAGCTTTACTTTCAGTAAAACTGGCACCAACAGATACATTTCAACTCTGAAACAACATATCAAAATGCTGCGGAGATGTCCGAGCCAGCGACAGGGCTGCCGAGAGCCCCCTCTCTCTGGGGTCGTATCAGGAGCCCAGCTGCTGAGACGACCGCTCAGTCCTCATATCTAAACATTGGACCAAATTTACGACAGGCATTATTCGGATAAACTGACCAAATATTCGAAAATCTAAACGGTTACTTTCTCTCCTGATTAAAAACAATCTAAACTTAAAAACCGGACATAATAACAGTTGCAGGATTAGAATCTATAACAGCTTTATCAAGTCGCTGCTTATCGAACCCATCACTGTCCCCCCAGTGTCCAGGACGACTTCCAGCGCAGTACGTTTTGGTATAAGTTGCATTTCTGGATTTGCATGTTTCCCTTGACGTTTTTTGCTTTGACTCTTGTACGTGCTTTGTCCTTAGGGGCCACCGTACTTAAGAGGTGGAGAAGAAACGGCCTGGCAAAGGTTTAAAGAATCCTCAGTCCCCAGACCAAATGATCGACACTTTAAAACATTACAGACACAAATTGAGCAAAGAAACACGGTTCAAAGTGTTCGTCAGCTGACAGCACATTCATCCCTCTGCGGTTTTCTACTCTGTTCTGTTCAACAGGGCCTGGAGTTCAGCACCAGGACGTCGGAGGGGAGGCACTGCATAAAAGTCTGTCAACTACTCACTGCTGTTCGATTTCAGGCCATGTATTCTTTCGCTCTTTCGCTTCTTCTTCCGCGAGAAAGTCATTTAATCCTTCAGCCAGACTCTGCTGCTCGCATGAAATTCAGTCCATTCAAATCTGATGGAGTTAAATGTATGTGCTGATAATCGAGTCTCATGTTATATACACCGATGAGCCAAGACACCGTGACCACTCACAGATGAGGTGAATAACAGCGACGCATGTCGAGGTCTGGGTTGTATCAGACACTAAGTTGACAGTCGGCTCTTGTAGTCCACATGCTGGTGGGAGGCTCCCGGTCAGTAGTGGTGAGGACCTACAGACAGCGGTCTGAATGGGGACAGACCACGAACTGGAGACAGGGTGTTGAGGGTGACACAGTCTCTCCCGTCCTGTCCCAACCGACTGAAGGACGACTGTGGCACGAGTTGCAGAAAATGTTAATGACGGTTATGGGGGGAGGGAGTCACAACACACAGCGCGTCGTCCCGCGGTGGATGAGGCTGTGTAGCCTCAGACAGGTCAGAGTCTCCGTGTCGACCCCCGTCCACCGACGAAAGCTCCAATAATGAGCATGGGAGCATCAGAACTGGACCTTGGACCAATGGAAGAAGGTCTCCTGGTCCGACGAGTCCCGTTTTCTCTCGCACCACGTGGGCAGTCGGGTACGTGTGCGCTGTTTACCTGGGGAAGCGATGGCGCCAGGATGGACTGTGGGAAGAGACCAGGCGGTGGAGGGATTGTGATGCTCTGGACCCGGTTCTGCTGGGAGACCCTGGTCCAGGCATCCGCTTGGATGCCGCCTACCTAAACACTGTTGCAGACCAGGTACTACACCCCTTCATGGCACTGGCCTCTTTCAGCAGGATACTGCTCCCTGCCACATTGAACATGACAAAGAGTTCAAGGTCTTGCCCTAGACCCCAAATTCCCCAGATCTCAGTCTGATTCAGCATCTGTGGGATGTACTGGAACAACAAGTCTGATCCACATCGGCTCCACCTCACAGCTTACAGGACTTAAAGGATCTGTTCTTGGTGCCAGATACGACAGGGACCTTCAGAGGTCTTGTATAGGTCTTGAAGAGTCCAGGTCTGGGCAGGTCACAGGCGTTTCGGCAGCATGTGGCGGAGGTGGTCATAATGTCTTGGCTCATCAGTGTCGCCTTAAATGACTCACTTTTACGTGTATCGCTAATCTGGTGTATTTGAACCACATTATGTAATTGAATACATGTGTAAACCAGTGTAATCGATTACAGTGCCCTAAAAAGTTACATCATATCTAGAGTCATTTACTATAACCCTCTGAATGTAACCTGATATAATCTGATCTGATAAAGTTAATCTACAGTAACTGAACTTCATCTTTGAAACAAGAAACAGGAAGTAATTTTCATGCGTTTTTCTCCAGAAACTGAAGCAGATCGCAGAGCGACGTCTCTCCAACAACCCCAGAGACGCCAGGGCCTACGGCATTCTGGGAGCGTTGGCCAAAGCGGAGGGCGAGCGGACGAGGGCGGTGGAATATTACGAGAAAGCTCTGGAAAGTGACGGGAACAATGACGAGTATCTGTCGGCTTTGTGCGAGCTGCGTCTGGAGCTGGAGTGAATCCCCACGAGGATGATCAAGGATCCTGAGTGAAAGTACAAGTTTTACAGGCCACAGTGATAACACTATAATCCAGCCTGTGAGTTACAGTGTAATTTCCCTGTATGAGTCAGGTCCCAGTGAAACACTGACTGGTTCCTCCTGGTTTGAGTGGGAGAAAACCAGACTGTGGAGAAACACGGGAATCTCTGAGAATTTCTGCAGACACTGGGCACCTGCAAGCCAAACCCAAGTTCGGACAAAATGGCGTCAAGCAGACGTTGTCTGATTAAAGAGTGAGAAGGGCAGAGCAGCCACACATCATATTCCAGCCCACAGACTCTCTCTCTTTAAGTACAAACAATTTATGTCTCCTTTCCAGTAAAATACCGAGCCGTTTTCTTCCACTGGACCAGTAGGACCCAGCCAGTGGTTTATTGATTGACCTGATTCACACAATGAAATTACACAGGCTGGAGAATGGTGCTGCCGGCGCTTTAAACGCAGCTTATTGTACATAAATTCCCGTCAATGCCGACTGTCTTACTGCACTGAACATTTTTTGATCATTTGAAATGCCTTCGTTCACCTCAGCTGTTTCCCAGCGACGCAGCTCATTCGTGGTTTCTATAATTTACCCAATGTCTCTGCACGTTGTTTCCCTTGAAAGGACAAAGTCTACATAGCAACTAACGATTGAATATTCCCAGTATAGGGTATTATCATGCTTCTACAGTATTACATGAGTGTTTCTGGGTACCTGTGGCTCTCTGTGCATTGTTTGATATGCGACAGGAAGTTAGGATCAATGCTAAGTAAAACATACCTGCTGCATCGACAGTATATCTCTATGTTTTATGACATTTCTCTTATCTTTGCTGGCTTATGTAAAATGCTGCATAATTTCACATCTTCAGTCAAATAAAGTTGGTAGAGTTGGTCCAAGTGCTCGGAAGAATATGTGACCTTATGATTAGATAACTTTATTTTAAAGGGTCACAAGCCAACAGGGTGGGAACCACATGGGGTGGATTAAAGTACTTTCAAACAGCTGGAGACCGATTGTGTCAAAAACTGTCCCCCTCCTCAGTCCTAACCGAGTCCAGCCTGAACACAGACATGAAACACATGTTGACATGATTCAGTGTGACCTTCACTTCCTGAGGACGTCGTGATCGCTGATGTCCCTCCAGAATAAAAGCTCCAGAAATCCACTGAGAAACCAGAGGAAAAAGAGGCTGCAGAACTTCATTCAGCAGCTTTTAATGGGACACTTTGACTGAATGTGAACAAATACAGGCTAAATGGGGCTCAAGTTGTAGCTCACAGAGTAACTCTGTGAATCTACTGCAACATTATGTTCCTTTACTTCCTTACTTGCCCCAAAGCATTGTGGGAACTGCTCCTTCCCATCTCCAGGCCCCGGTCAAACCCTACACCCCGACCCGACCGCTGCCTCCTCTGCCTCTGGATGTTTAGCCGTCCCATCGCTCAGAGGACCCTGTGGTCCCTCATCTGGGTCAGACTCTTCTTTGGACAAAAGTGTTTGCCACATGAATGTCATGTAGAATAGTCACCAAAATAACGATAAGCATTAGTGGTGTGATACACAGACGGACTCTGAAACGAATAAATGATTCAAACACAAAAGGTCAGCACATCTATCCAGAAAGACCGGCCCCGCTTGTCTCCAGCTAAACCAAACTACAACCGTCAGTCTGTACGAGAACAAATAATCTAAAAGGAAAAGTAAAGACTCTCTTCTAATAAAACACCAAAAAGACTTCTACATCAAGTCAAGGATATAACGCTTTTACGTAAGCTCTTAGAGAATACATCAAATCTTATCAAGGTGATCTGATTATTACTGTGATCTTCATTTTGTGCTCTGCTCTCTTCTACTTCCCTTTCTGCCTGTAACGGGCAGTTGAGGCTTTTATTTTGAAGGATAAACTGGTCTTTCTGTCATGAACTTGTCGAAGCGTCATTTTAACGGAAAAACCGGTCTCGGTCCTAAAGACAAGTCCCATTACAGGGATTCACGTTTTTAAGATTCGTTAGAAAAGATTTTTATTTTAAGCTCTTCAGACTAAAAGAACCAGCAGAAACCTCAGTATCAAAGTGTGTGTGTGTGCGTGCGTGTTGTGTGTCAGTGTTGGCTCGGTGTGTGTGTTGCAGTAAAGTCCAGCTGTCTGTCCTCGGCGGCGGTCAGGACGCTCTGCGCTCGTCTCTGCAGCTCGGCGTCCAGCAGCGTTGCTCCGGCCGTGAATCGATCCTGATGAACGAAAAGACGAAACGAAAAAACATTAAACGACCTTTCAACATTTATCCACTAAAAATCACCGAAAATGCACGAAGGTGCGTTTGCTTTCTCTACCTTCTTCTTGGTGCCGGGCGGTGCTACTGGCGGTTTAAAGGTCATGTCTTTGACACTGTAATCACCAAACAGATCCACTGGAGACCTGGACAGGAAGTCAACACACATCAAGCTGATTTCATATTAAAGGAGCATTACACTGCTTTTGAAAGGCTGCACGATTCCCTGAAATACGATCTCGATCTGGATTCAGGCCTTTTTCTGGGACAATTCTGCTTAAACATTCTTAAACAAGCAGTGCGTCCTTTACCAGTAACTAACGACCCTAATGTTTGCCCTCCCAGCATGAAGACAACCTGGGTGAATGGAGACAGCTGGAGCCTGAGCTGCTCCTCTAGGGCCACGACACCTGCAGGTGATCAGCTGTTCATACCTGCGGCTCAGCTCCAGTCCGAGCGCCGCCGAGCCTTCGCTGGGAGCTCCCTGACACAGGTGAACCGCGAACTGGCGGACCGTCGGGTGGTAATGTCTCTGTGAACACATACGGGATGATATACGTATGTATACCTGCAGAGTGTGTGTGTGTGTGTGTGTGTGTGTGTGTGTGTGTGTGTGTGTGTGTGTGTGTGTGTGTGTGTGTGTGTGTGTGTGTGTGTGTGTGTGTGTATACCATCAGTGTGTGTAGCTCCCACAGTGCTGTGTTTTGGGCGTGGCAGTGTTCAGGTTCGTCCAGCTCTGGCAGGTAGAAGCCGCTGCCTTGAACCTCGTTATCCAGTAGGAAGTCACACTTAGGGAATGACTGACACACACACACACACACACAGAATTAATTAATCACACTGTATTTAGGCAGGTACAGTTACCTACCAATTTATTCATTGGATGAAAAACATGAAACTTGAACCAGGTTCCGTTTTCATTTAAATAGTCAATGTCCTCACACACACACACACACACACACACACACACACACACACAGACTCACACAAGCACACACACACACACACACACAGACTCACATGCATGGCGGCTCTGTTGGCGGCGAGGATCCCCACGCTGGCGTTGGGCAACACGTGCAGACTGAGCGTGCTCAGTCGTTTGACGAATGCCATCGCCCTCTGCAGGGTCACCTGCTTCCTGCGGCGGGTCAGCATGGCGTTTAGGCACCGCAGCACGATGATGATGTCATCATTGGGCGCCCCTGGGTCGGACAGAATGGTTTCGTGTTCAACAGTTTTCAGCGTTACACCTCCCCGGACCGACACACACACACACTCAGCGAAACACAACGGGACGGTTGCAGCTTTTCCTCGCTGCAGCGAAACGTTTCACTCCTGCCGCTTCACACTTTTCTCCGTGTCTCTCAGCGTGTCGCGGCAGGCGTGAGCCGCTCGGGTGAAACAAACGGACGCCACTGACCTGCGTGCAGTCGCAGCAGCATTTTGTAGAGCTGAGAGTAGAAGGTGAGCGGGTCGATGTTCAGCACGTCACCTGATACACAAACACACACAAACACGAATGAAGTTTATTGATGCAGGAAGGTGACCTTTGACCTCCTGACTGTCAGCTCTGCAGTCAGGATATCCATCTGTCCTTTCAAAATAAAACGGCCTTTTAGAATTTCTGTGTGATGGAAGCATAAATTGAATTTATTTCTCTGACACACACACACACACACACACACACACACACACACACACACACACACACACACACACACACTCTCTCTCTCTGACCTTGTCCTGACAGGATGGTGAAGACGGTCTGGATGCAGTGGAGACTCTCCCGATTGGTCACATCCTGCAGAGATCAGTAATCAATCAATTGATCAGTTTGTGAAACTGGACCAACAGCCAGTGGGTAAGGGGCGGGGTCAAGGTGAATACTCACTCCTGACTGGATGAGGCTCTGCAGCACGTTGAGCAGGTCGTCAAAGAACTCCAGGTTGATCAGGTGAGCAAAACTGACAGGAAGTGACAGCGCAGTCAGTACTACAATAGTACTCTGTGTGTGTGTGTGTGTGTGTGTGTGTGTGTGTGTGTGTGTGTGTGTGTGTGTCATACTTGGCCAGTCCCTCCAGTACAACAGGAAGAAGAACAGACTTCTGAGCTTTCTTCAAAATTCTGAAGTAGATGAGGAAGACGATGTTCAGAGTCTCTGTGTGCTGAGGAGGAGGACAGAGGAGATGGAGGTGGGGGAGGAGGAGGGGAGAGAAGAGAGGAGGAGGAGAGAGAAGAGAGAGGAGGAGAGAGAGGAGATGGAGGTGGGGGAGGAGGAGGAGGAGAGAGAGAGGACAGAGGAGATGGAGGTGGGGGAGGAGGAGAGAGAGGGAAGAGGAGGAGGAGAGAGAGGAGGAGAGAGGAGATGGAGGTGGGGAGGAGGAGGAGAGAGGAGGAGGAGGAGAGAAGAGAGGAGGAGGAGAGAGAGAAGGAGGAGAGAGAGGGGAGAGGAGGAGGAGGAGAGAGGGAAGAGGAGGAGAGAGAGGAGGAGAGAGGAGATGGAGGTGGGGAGGAGGAGGAGGAGGAGGAGGAGAGAGAAGAGAGGAGGAGGAGGAGAGGAGGAGGAGGAGAGAGAGGGAAGAGGAGGAGGAGAGAGAGGAGATGGAGGTGGGGGAGGAGGAGGAGGAGAGAGGGGAGAGGAGGAGAGAGGAGATGGAGGTGGGGGAGGAGGAGGAGAGAGAGAGGAGAGGAGGAGGAGAGAGAGAAGAGAGGAGGAGGAGAGAGAGAAGAGAGGAGGAGGAGAGAGAGAAGAGAGGAGGAGGACAGAGGAGATGGAGGTGGGGGAGGAGGAGGAGAGAGAAGAGAGGAGGAGGAGAGAGAGAAGAGAGGAGGAGGAGAGAGGAGATGGAGGTGGGGGAGGAGGAGGAGTAGAGAGAAGAGAGGAGGAGGAGTAGAGAGAAGAGAGGAGGAGGAGAGAGAGGGGAGAGGAGGAGGAGAGAGAGAAGAGAGGAGGAGGAGAGAGGAGATGGAGGTGGGGGAGGAGGAGGAGAGAGAGAAGAGAGGAGGAGGAGGAGAGAGAAGAGAGGAGGAGGAGAGAGAGGGGAGAGGAGGAGGAGGAGAGAGAAGAGAGGAGATTAGTTTCTCGCTCTTCTCACTAATAAACTTTTCATGTTCAAATTTTGTCTCAGCTTTCAACTCACCAGCTTGATCTTCTTCTCTTTGTTATTCATGAACTTCTTCTTTGGTGCCGTGGCCTCTATGTCCTTCTTCATCTCCACCTCCTTAATCCTCAGACTCAGCAGGGTCCTCAGCACCTGAGGGGGGTGGAGGCTGTGGACTTCAGATCTGCTACCAACATGGAGCTGTTTGTTTGGTGTTTGTGTTAAATTAGATGTGGTTTGGGTGCGTTTGATTTGTTACCTCAGGCCTGACGTTGTAGTTGAGGTTCTTGACGAGGCCGGAGACAACCCTCACAGTCGCCAACGAGGCCACGCCCACTTTGTCCTGCTGGAAGAGCTTCCTGAAGGCATCGCAACACATATCTGACACCTGTAACGCACAGAGACACCCGAAGGCATCGCAACACATATCTGACACCTGTAACGCACAGAGACAACCGAAGGCATCGCGACACACATCTGACACCCGTAATGCACAGAGACACCCGAAGGCATCGCAGCACATATCTGACACCTGTAACGCACAGAGACAACCGAAGGCATCGCGACACACATCTGACACCCGTAATGCACAGAGACACCCGAAGGCATCGCGACACATATCTGACACCTGTAACGCACAGAGACACCCGAAGGCATCGCGACACACATCTGACACCCGTAATGCACAGAGACAACCGAAGGCATCGCGACACACATCTGACACCCGTAATGCACAGAGACACCCGAAGGCATCGCGACACACATCTGACACCTGCGACGCACAGAGACACCCGAAGGCATCGCGACACACATCTGACACCTGTGACGCACAGAGACACCCGAAGGCATCGCGACACACCCGCGACAAACACATCTGACACCTGCGACGCACAGAGACACCCGAAGGCATCGCGACACACATCTGACACCTGCGACGCACAGAGACACCCGAAGGCATCGCGACACACATCTGACACCTGCAACGCACAGAGACAACCGAAGGCATCGCGACACATCTGACACCCTGACACGCACAGAGACACCTGAAGGCATCGCGACACATCTGACACCTGTGACGCACAGAGACACCCGAAGGCATCGCGACACACATCTGACACCTGCGACGCACAGAGACACCTGAAGGCATCGCACACATCTGACACCTGTAACGCACAGAGACACCCGAAGGCATCGCGACACACATCTGACACCCGCGACAAACACATCTGACACCTGCGACGCACAGAGACACCCGAAGGCATCGCGACACACATCTGACACCTGTGACGCACAGAGACAACCGAAGGCATCGCGACACACATCTGACACCCGTAATGCACAGAGACACCCGAAGGCATCGCGACACACATCTGACACCTGTGACGCACAGAGACAACCGAAGGCATCGCGACACACATCTGACACCCGTAATGCACAGAGACACCCGAAGGCATCGTGACACACATCTGACACCTGTGACGCACAGAGACACCCGAAGGCATCGCGACACACATCTGACACCCGAAGGCATCGCAAGCACGCTGATCTACCTGATCTACCAACGCAACGCGGTCTCTCACCTGCCTGACGGGGTCGTTCATGAGTGGGACCAGGACGACGACGATGTTGTTGTGGAAGTTGAAGTGAGGCAGAGCGAGCAGCAAGTCACACAGGCAACGAATGGCAACTTCAGCCAGGCCGCGGTAGGACTGGAAACCCACCGCCTGACTGCGCTTCTTCTTCTTCTGCTTCCAGTCTGAACGGGAAGGACACACACAGTAATACCTGTGCTTTTCTTTGCTGACACGTGCTAGTGGGGTGTGTGCGCGTGGTGCCGTGGTTGTGTACCTTTGATGGTCTGCTCCAGGTCCTCCAGGTAGAACTTGTACTGACTGACCAAACCCTCTTCAAACTCTCTGAGCTGCTGAGTCTCCTTCTTCACCTGCACCACAAAGCAACCAACCATTAACATTATATGCTTCAGTATTATATCATCCATACTGTTACTGCTGGACTTTGTCAGTTATACTAAGATATTGAACCATAATGACGGCAAACTGGTTTTTTACTGTCACCTCTTGTTTCTTTGAGTAAAAAAAATCATACTGCCATTATTTTGACAGATGCTGCGATGAGTCACGATTAAAGTGGGATGGTGATTTTTTCATTTCATTTTTCACTGAAGAAAAAATATTAAAATGATGTGATTTTTTTTTCTGGGGTCTGCATGTTAGCTAACATCTGGAGAGTATGATTCGTCTCTGCAGCACCACGGTGCTTCGTTTACGAGGGTACGGTGTGACACATTTGACCTTTATCAAAAAATGGCAGCTCCAAGTTGCACTTGACCACATCGTTATTTCGATATTATTTCAAATAGTTGTTCAGCCGTGTTACACATTTAATATAATATAGGTTTATAATCTGGTTTATTGCCACTGCTGTACTAACAAAACGGGACGAAGCCCGGACCAAACACACATGCTGGATACCTTGGCGGCCTTCTCTGCGGGGGTCAGGGGGCGGATCCTGTAGGTGGGGGCAATATCTTTAAAGATCTCCATCAGAGAAACCATCACCAGCTTCCTGACGGTCACCGCAACACAGGGGTCCGACTCCATCAGCATCCCACGCAGCTCCTTCACCCGCTTAATCTGACCACACACACACACACACACACACTATTATACTGACTGTCCCTTTAAATCAAGCGTCTTTGGCACTGTGTGTGTCTGATCCTGGATCAGTGGTCCAGACTTACGTTACCGAAGGGGTCTGAGATGATGGCTGATCCCAGGCTGGCGATGAGCAGCTTCTTCTGGTTGATCTTCTGAACTCTGAGCTGCTCCTGCTGCTCTGCTGTCAACTCTGCAATGCTCTCTGGCTCCTCCTCTGCAAAGGAGGCCACATTACAACCACGTCAAGACCAAGTCCTAAAACAAGCCCCGAGTCAGGACCAACAAGTCAGAAACTCTTCTGCAGATGAATCGAAACCTTTTTCCATGACAATGATAATATGATGATAGAAATAAGGATGCAAATGAGTAAGACAGAGCACCTCACGTCTATTTTACCGTCTTTACACTTCCAACTGATTTTTTAATGCTAGAACTAGTTTACAAAGCTGAACCTGAACCAACAGTTCAGACAGAACCAAGAGAGGCAGCTCTTTGTTATCATGGCTCGGATTATAAATATCCAACTTCTTTAAAAACATGTAAGAAACATCGGAACTTTTAAGTCGCCTGGAGCCTTGATTTTACTGGATATTACTAAAACGGTTTATTGTAATTTCATTCTAAGTTTTATTCCTGTGATTCTAACTTGTCTGCTTGCATTTTAATGATTGTGTTCTCCACCTTTTCATGTATTTGTTTACACATTTTAAATATTTCATTTCATTTTGATGTGAAGCATTTTAAGCTGCATTCAATCAATGAAGGCTACTAAACTAATAAAATATATAATTAGTATCTTAATTATTTCCATGTGTGTCTGGTTGTGTATAAAGTCGTTTTCAGTGCCAAACTTCATTCGTACCATTTTCTAACTCGTCTGGCTCGTCAGCAGCTTCTTCTTCCTCCTCTTCCTCCTCCTGCTGCTGCTTTTTGACAACTTCAAAGAAAAACATAAAAAACAAAAAACAAAACAGAAGTGACATTTAAGTCTCCGATACAGTTAACCAATCAGATTAATCGCTGGATCAATAGTGTGTCGTACCTCTCTCTACACTCTGTGGGATGACTCCTCTCTTGTCTTTGATAGGCAGCAGGTGGATGACCTCCTTCTCCTCTGTCCTCGCCATCTTCCTCGGCACCTTCTCGTAACTCCGAACGACCTCTGAGCTCCGCTTCTTACCGCCGTGCACTGGCCCGCTGGGACGCGCCGCCGCACAAAACAAACACACCTCGGTCACTGTTTTCTTTATGCATATTCTAATTTATCAAAACTTTATCCGCAAGTAAAGAAAAACAGCCGCATGCCTTGTTCCCGTATGTGTGTTTGTGTTGGCTTTGGTTACCATGACGACAGGTCTCTGGTGATGAAGGAGGCTTGTCGAGCCATGGCGGTCATCTGCTGTAGGTCGTCGTCCTCCATCATGTCTGTCGGCAGACTCTCCAGAAACTCCTCCTCATCCTCCTCTTCCTCTGTCAGAGAGATTCAGCAGAGAAGGTAAAACCACCAGGACAGCTGGGAAAAACCGCGGCAGTGCATTATGGGAGACGAAGCACGAAATTCCCCTCGGCTGAAAATGTTTTCAAAGTCTGTTTTTATGAGGAAGACGTAGAGGACGACAAAAAGGACCTGAGCTGCCGATGCCTGAACCTCATCAACATGAAATCTGACACAGAGCTTTGCTATGAGGTCGTTACTTAAGCTAATTAGCACATTAATTAGCCAAAAAAGCTGCTCCTCTAAATGTCCTTTGCCTAAATGTCCAGGCAAAGGACAAATGCCTGTAACTTCAAGAATTAATACTCAAAGTTTTGGTCTGATGTCGGTGTTGCGCCACTCAACGTTGCAGTAAAACTATCAATTAAATTCATCACCGAATAATCTGCTGATTATTTTATTCATTAATAGTTAATAATATCTGTTTCCAACAGCCCAGGCTGATATACTCAAACCAACAGTCTAAAAGCCAAAAATATTTAAGAAGCTGAAACCAGCACAAGTTTTAAATTTTTGCTTGAAAAATGACCTAAATGATTAATTATTTAAAAAGTTCTTGATTAATTCCAGCCGAGTGACTAACTGATTAATCAACGAATCAGTGCGGCTCACCAGGCTGGTCAGTGTAGTCCGTGACGGTCAAAACAACTGAAACTTTCTTTCACGTTTTTCCTTCTGGATGTGTAAAACTATGGATGTGTTTTCGTGGATCATTAGCTCTTTCACGTTTTCGTCAGACCAGGTTATTTTTCTTACATGACTGTTAAACTGCTTTTTGAGCACTAATTCAAAAGCACAGAAGTGTTCACACGGCTCATTTAACTCTGATAAATCCCAGAGGAGTGGTTTATCAGACTGAACCACTTCTGGAAGGAGCCTGAAAAAGAGGAGATTCTCAAAGTGAAGTTGGATGTCATCTGCATACAGTGATATACTGTAACGTGGCTTCATGCGTGGCTTCCGGTCACATTAATTAATGTTTGTGGCACTGGACTCAATACTCATATGTATACAAATATTCTCGCTTTTAACTGTCTAACAAACTGTGTGCGACTTTGTGTTACATGTCCTGTTTGTTTTGTACTGCTCTGTCACTTATGTTTATGTTCTAACTGTGACCTGCAGAGGCAGATTAGCTTTAAATGACCCTGGTACAACACATCACACAGTAACATTCATATTTAATAGCTGTACATTGTACCGTACAGAACAAACATTATGAAGGTGTCTCATTGGGCTCCGAGTGGCTGTGACAGCATTTCTCAGAATTTCCTGAATTTCTACAAACTAAACAATGAACTAAGTAATGAGGAAAATAATCAGCAGATTAATCAATAATGAAAATGACCATTAGATGCAGTTAAAGTTAAAATTAGCTCCAAACATCCAGCTGAAACAGTAACACACTGTTTACACATTAATGCATAAATAATAATAATCTAGTTTCCTGATTATACTCACGTACTTTTACTAAAGTAACATTCTGAAGTTTTACTCGTAACAGAGTATTTCTACTGAGTGATATTAGTACTTAGTAAGTACTAATAGTAACGGATCTGAGTACTTCCTCCACCTCTACAGGATGTTCTAAAAGAATCATCTCCCTGTCATGCATTTGTTTCAGTTTGTTACATAAAACTGTAAAACAAAGTTACAAATCAATCACAGAGCGACACATCATTTGGGCCTCTCTCACCTGGTCTCTTCCTGTACGTCTCCAATGGGCGCGGCGTCCTGATGGCGGCGTCCTTCACCGCCTGTCTCAGCTTCTTCTGTTCTTTGCGCTGCTTCTTGGCAACGTTCTGCTGCTTCATCTGACGGTTCTTCAGCTTGTTCTCCAGCTTCACGCCGCTCGTCTTCAACAGGCGGCGGAACGTCGGGCGACGCTTTTTCGACCGAGGCTGCCCGGAGGAAGGTGGGAGGGGGCGGAGGGATGGAGAAGGGAGGAGGGAAACAAGAGTCAGGTTTGTAAAAGACATAAATCATATTTCACTTTAACAAGTAAACACGTCTAATGACCAAAGACTGATTCAGAGAATTTATTCTGGCAAAACAAACGGTGTAAAGATCTAAAGTTAAATCTGATGATCTGTGCATTTTCAAAACACACTCTTATTTTGAAAGTTTCGGTTTTTTCACAGATTTAAGGGCAAAAAAAAAATCTCTTCTATTTTCAGGATAACACAGATGGTGAAATATGTTTTTATTACCAATCTTCTCATTTTATTGGATGATATTTTACTCATTAAACTACATCGTTAGAAAGCAAATCACTAATTTGTTGTTTGTTTTTTTTTGCTTTGTGGTTTTCTCAGAGAGACAAAAATATATTTAAGAACTACCAGAAACTGGCAGAAAACAAAGGATTGAACCACTCAAACATTGGAATAAACATGATCTATTTTCTGTATAAAACGTATTATACATACACATGTATGATACGTTTTGTTGTCAGATTTACTCACTAACTTTATATACTTTTTTTGTATATATGTCATTCAAATGTTCACAATAAAGCCACATTTTCATGTCAGCAGTCTGAGAAACAGTCAAAATATCCAGAAAGATGAAACAGAGAAAAGCAGCAAATCCCCACAAAAGACAAATGACTGATAACAACTGAGTGACGGCAGCCGCCAGGGGACACAGATGATGAACTTTAACTGTGCATTAATAATGTGTAATGTACATTAATAAAAACCCCTCCCTGGATGCTGTTTTTATCAAAAGACCCGGGAAGTTCGGGAAACACTTTATTTCAAGTTCAACACAGCGGGTACCTTTCGCTGTAGGCACGGAAACCTTATATTCACAGATTTCTCTATGGAGTCTGGTGACAGACTGCAGGGAGCCAACAGAAGCTACTTGCGCTGCACCAGTTTTACTGAACCCAAACAGCGGCTTCCTCGGTGGCTACATGAGGCTCCGGGAAACACTCTGAGTTCTGTTAAATGTTAATTTAACGGTAGGAACTTTCCGTTCCTCCTCTTTTCAAAGTGCTCCGGTGTGAACTTACCGGACCCATGGCGGCAGGAACTCTCCGTCTCACTCCGCAGGGTCAAACCGAGGTTTTATCAACCCTCCCCGGTGCTTGTGGTAACGTGCACCGGTGTGTTTTGGTGAAAAGCTGCAGTTTGTTGCCACACGCGTGTTGAACCGGGGTCAAACCGACGACCCGGAAACAATTAAGCAAAGTCCTCGTCTGTGGACCCAACAGCGACACCCGCGGCGGGAGGACCAGAGGGACAAAATAATGTGGACAACACGAAATCACGCGACGGCTTTGCCATGAAGTTGTAATTTAATAAATACGGTACAACAAAGGGGACATTAGTTGAGCGATGCAGAGCAGAAAAACAGTCTGTTGGTCCAAATGTCATTAAAACTGTACCAAGAACAAAACTAAAGAACTAATGTGACACAAATTGTAGCAACAACAGACAAACAACCCAAATGTTCAGGCGTCACCATCAACAGCTGAGCACTGTATCAGCTTTCCTTATAATTGCTGACAAATTATAAAGTGATTAAAATGATGCAATCTTTCATTTGAATTATCAAATACATACAAGTTTTTTTCTGGGAACAAATAAGATACTACAGGACCTGTAAAATAATTATATAAAACAATACATTTATAGTTACCAACACAGTCCAAGTCAAGTCTCCAAGTCACCTGAAACGAGTCACCTTAAGTTTCAAGTTACTCAGGACAGGAAAATATCCTGCCTCAGGCAAGTTGGGATGAGACTGCGACAAGCGTCAAAGTTACCTGTGACAAGTCCGGGACGAGTCTCCAAGTCACCTGAACCGAGTCATAAATAAACTTATCCTAAAGTTTATTCAACAATAGTAGACAAACTCAGAAACAGACACACCACAATCACTTTGCTCTGCTGTGAAGTTTAATTTTTAAAAAGAACATTTTGATTATAATGAAATATTATTTTAATATTTATATATGGTTTTTGTTGGACTGTCTTGTTTTGTTTTCCATATACCAGCCTCTTTCTTAGAGCTCAGCTTTTAATGTTTTATTACAGAAAATCAGACAGAAGAATACAAAATAAATAAAAACCTAAACCTTCTTCACAAATGTCAGTTTCATCTGACTGTTTTCCTTCTCGTGTTTTGCATTAACCCTGTAAAGCCCGGATTATAAGGCTGAGTCCAGAACCTTTAGTAAAAATAAAAAAAATAAAAAAAATAAAAACAGAGCGTAGGTCGGTTCAGCTGCCGCTTGGCTCCGACTCTCTGCAGGAAGACAAAATCTGAGGGAGAGAAAAGAAGAACTCCTCACAACTCGTTTATCTCGTCTGAGTTTATTTTATCCTACAGAGTGATGCGTCGGGCCGTGACATGACTCACCTCACTCCACTTCCTGTTTCCACTCAGCATGGACGTGGCCGATATGCAGGAGAACAGCCTATCAGAGAGCAGCTCTTCATCAGGGAGGCGGGACAGGAACTGAGCTGGAGGAGGGACACAACAGACTGGAATAAAGTAGAACCGTTTTTTTCCTCAGGCAATCTGAGGGTCAGTCCCCGTACCCACACATGATACACTAATGATGCAATAATCATTCATGGTAGAGTATGGTCAAGTGTCAAAGTCACCTGGGACAGATCCAAGTCAAGTCCCAAGTCACCTATGATGAGTCCAAGTTACTTAATACGAATCCAAACCGAGTTTCATGTCATTCCAAGTCCACGTTGGGTCACTTATCGCTGCAGATGAGTCCAAGTCAAGTCTCGAGTCACCTGATAGAAGTCAAAATTTCATTCAAGTCCAAATCAAAAATCAAGTCGCTTGAGACAAGGCCAAGACTAGTCTCACATCACTCCAGAAGAGTCCAAGTTAAGCCTTAAGTCACCCGGGATGAGTCCAAGTCATTTCTCATGCCACCTGAGCTGAGTTCAAGTTGAGACTCAAGTTACTTGACACGGGTCTAGAAAACATGAAAACAACAAGTCTTCATGAGCAAATTTCAAGTCAGCTGCAGGTGTTTTGGGCCTGTGAAAGCGGATTGGCCACTGTGTGGATGATGTCCCTGAGGTAACAGCAGGTGAGGTGATGGCTCACCGATGCCGATGAGGTCCATGTGAAGCAGGACGTCCTGGTACAGTCTCAAGATCCCCAGAGCCGTCCTGAACAGGAACTCCTCCCCATCCCGAAAGAAAACGTCCCAAACTCTGCACGCCACGTCCAGAGGGAGGGGCTTGGTGTAGAGAGACAGGATCCTGTTTGAATGTACATTAAAGAAAGGTTTCAACATCTGGAAAACACTTGTCCCTCTGAGTCAGATGTCTCGGACAGATTTCAGTTTCACCTCTGTGTGTTCAGTACACAGATGGGTCCAAAATCTACCTTATACTAAGTAACAGAAACATTCCAAACATCGAAATCTACATCAAAGTGGGTTAAAAATCTCTAAAAATGACCAAATAGCATCAAAAACAACCCTGAATTTTCATCTTAACTGGGAAACGAAGACCCTTTCAAGGTATTTATTAATGAATGGCTGTCATGCGATTGGTATTTGGTAAAGTTTAAGGTGTTTTTACCTCCTAAACCCCTTGAACGGTCCAAAACCCTTTATAACACATCAAATTACCCTTAAAACTAAAAATTACATTATTATTATCGTCTGAATTAATGGGCAGCCAGGCTAACAGTTTCCCCCTGGACTCTACTGGACTATGTTGGACTGCTCCTTTAAAGCTGGCTTTATTTGTGGTCTGATGTAATTTTGAGACTCACCAGTCCATGAGGTAGAGGTCAGGGGTCAGACCTAAAGACTGGAAGTGAAGAAAGAGACGAGGAAGAGTCTCCTCCAAAAACACCTGGAAGGCCCCGAAATACCTGACCATCTACAGACAGACGCAGACAGAGGGTTTTACTGTTAACTGCAAAAACAAAGACAAAGACACTGAAATAAAATACAGTCAATAACATTTCATGGGGGTTAGTGTTCTACATTTAATTTAATATAAAGATGGAGCTTGTTTTTCTTACTCATCACATTAAATCCACAGTAAGAAGAAATCTCAGACCACGACCCAAATTCACTTTATAGGTAAACTGATCATTTTTAGAATTAAATCTAATAAATAGATTGATTGTCTGCGTGTGTGTGCTCTTGTATGTCTATCTTTGTTAGGACCGAGTTTGTGGAAAGTGAGGATGTTTTTGGAAAATGTCCACAGCTTCCAAACATGTGTTGGACTTAAAATCAGCCTCAGGTTAATGTTAGGGGCTGGGGAATGCATTACTCCACTGAGGGTCCTCACAGGTATAGACAGACCAATGTGTGTGTGTGTGTGTGTGTGTGTGTGTGTGTGTGTGTGTGTGTTTGTGTACCAGCTGGTGGTCCACTCTGTAGAACGCCAGATGACAGGGTCTGTTGATCAGGTTGGAGAAACTGACGAAAGCTTTGATTTCGTCCATGTTCAGGATCAAAACCGCTGCTATGGAGGACATACCCTGAACCTGGGCGAGAGACATACAGAGACACTGTGAGACAGAGACAGCAAGAGAGAGAGAGAGAGAGAACTGCGGCAAAATGAGGTCAGGTTGCATCTTCAGTCACCAAGAAAAGTCCAAGTCCAGTCTCACGTTGGACGAGACAAAGTCAGGTCAAGTGTCAAGTCACCTGAGACACGTCCACATTGAGTCTCCAGTCTCAATAAAGACTAACATCACTAGAGAGAACTGTAAGTCAAGTCTTTGCTTGTTTTCCCTGTGTGTGTGTGTGTGTGTGTGTGTGTGTGTGTGTGTGTGTGTGTGAGAGTGTGTACGTGACTCACATATCCCACATCAGGTCTGTAGCAGATGTAAGCTCCCAGGATGCTTTGCAGCAGGTCATGGTAAGGACCCCCCTACAAAATAAAAGCCTGAATTGACTTCCTGTCTCTCCAGTTTAAACATCCATCTTCTGTATTGTGAAGGCCATGACTTTTCTGTTTGACTCTATTTGACTCTATTGTCCCGAGCTTTATTGTCCCACCTTCTGGAAGACGCACAGCGAGGGCAAAGTTCTGGAAATGTCCCGTGTGATCAGGTCCAGACTGGACTCTCCGTCGGCAGGCGACGCTCCGTCTGCAGGTAAACGTCTCCAGGTGAGTCATCGGGGGGAGATTCAATCTGACACAGTGTTAAGAAGTTAGACGACCTCTGTCTTTTCCTACCTTCGGTCTCTGGCTCACTGAGGCTCCTCCACTTCTCCTTCGCTCTGCACAGGAAGATCTCATACAGCTCTGAGGAGGAGCAGCGGGAGGAGGAGGAGGAGGCGGAGGAGGATGGGGGCGAGGAGGAGGAGGAGGAGCATGAAGGTGAGGAGGAGGATGGTGGGGACGAGGAGGAGGAGGAGGAAGGTAAGGATGAGGAGGAGGAGGATGAAGGTGAGGAGGAGGAGGAGGAGGATGAAGGTGAGGAGGAGGAAGGTGAGGAGGAGGAGGATGGGGACGAGGAGGAGGATGGAGGTGAGGAGGAGGAGGAGGAGCATGAAGGTGAGGAGGAGGATGGTGGGGACGAGGAGGAGGAGGAGGATGAAGGTGAGGAGGAGGAGGAGGAAGGTGAGGAGGAGGAGGAAGGTAAGGATGAGGAGAAGGAGGATGAAGGTGAGGAGGAGGAGGATGGGGACGAGGAGGAGGATGAAGGTGAGGAGGAGGAGGAGGATGAAGGTAAGGATGAGGAGGAGGAGGATGAAGGTAAGGATGAGGAGGAGGAGGAGGAGGATGAAGGTGAGGAGAAGGAGGTGGATGAAAGTGAGGAGGAGGATGAAGGTGAGGAGAAGGAGGATGTTGGGAGGAGGAGGAGGAGGAGGAGGGTAAGGATGAGGAGGAGGAGGATGAAGGTGAGGAGGAGGAGAAGGAGCATGAAGGTGAGGAGGAGGAGGAGGAAGGTAAGGATGAAGAGAAGGAGGAGGAGGATGAAGGTGAGGAGGAGGAGGAGGGGGATGATGATGAGGAGGAGGAGGAGGAAGGTGAGGATGAAGAGGAGGATGATGATGATGAGGAGGAGGAGGATGGGGAGGAGGAGGAGGATGAGGATGAGGAGGAGGAGGATGAAGGTGAGGAGGAGGAGGAGGAAGGTGAGGAGGAGGAGGATGGGGAGGAGGAGGAGGAGGAAGGTGAAGGAGGAGGAGGAAGATGAAGTGAGGGAGGATGAGGAGGAGGAGGAAGGTAAGGATGAGGAGGAGGAGGATGAAGGTGAGGAGGAGGAGGAGGAAGGTGAGGAGGAGGAGGAAGGTAGGGATGAGGAGGAGGAGGATGAAGGTGAGGAGGAGGAGGAGGAGGAAGGTAAGGATGAGGAGGAAGGAGGATGAAGGTGAGGGAGGAGGAGGAAGGAGGAGGAGGATGAAGGTGAGGAGAAGGAGGTGGATGAAAGTGAGGAGGAGGAGGACGGGGAGGAGGAGAAGGAGGAGGAGGAAGGTGAGGAGGAGGAGAAGGAGGAGGAGGAGGAGGAGGAGGAGGATGAAGGTGAGGAGGAGAAGGAGGAGGAAGATGAGGAGGAGGAGGAGGAAGGTAAGGATGAGGAGGAGGAGGATGAAGGTGAGGAGGAGGAGAAGGAGGATGAAGGTGAGGAGGAGGAGGAGGAAGGTAAGGATGAAGAGAAGGAGGATGAAGGTGAGGAGGAGGAGGATGGGGACGAGGAGGAGGATGAAGGTGAGGAGGAGGAGGAGGATGAAAGTGAGGAGGAGGAGGAGGAAGGTGAGGAGGAGAAGGAGGAGGATGAAAGTGAGGAGGAGGAGGAGGAAGGTGAGGAGGAGGAGGAGGAAGGTAAAGGTGAGGAAAAGAAAGATGAAGGTGAGGAGGAGGATGAAAGTGAGGAGGAGGAGGAGGATGAAGGTGAGGAGGAGGAGGAGGAGGATGAAGGTGAGGAGGAGGAGGAGGAAGGTAAGGATGAAGAGAAGGAGGATGAAGGTGAGGAGGAGGAGGATGGGGACGAGGAGGAGGATGGGGACGAGGAGGAGGAGGATGAAGGTGAGGAGGAGGAGGAGGAGGAGGATGAAGGTAAGGATGAGGAGGAGGAGGATGAAGGTGAGGAGAAGGAGGTGGATGAAAGTGAGGAGGAGGAGGAAGGTGAGGAGGAGAAGGAGGAGGAAGGTGAGGAGGAGGAAGGGGAGGAGGAGGAGGATGAAGGTAAGGATGAGGAGGAGGGAGGAGAAGGAGGAGGAGGAGGAGAGGAGGAAGGTGAGGAGGAGGAGGATGAAGGTGAGGAGGAGGAGGAAGGTGAGGAGGAGGAGAAGGAGAAGGAGGATGAAAGTGAGGAGGAGGAGGAGGAGGAAGGTGAGGAGGAGAAGGAGGAGGAGGATGAAGGTGAGGAGGAGGATGGTGGGGACGAGGTGGAGGATGGAGGTGAGGAGGAGGAGGAAAGTGAGGAGGAGGAGGAGGAAGGTGAAGGAGGAGGAGGAAGGGAGGAGGATGAGGAGGAGGAGGAGGAAGGTGAGGAGGAGGAGGAGGATGAAGGTGAGGAGGAGGAGGAAGAAGGTAAGGATGAGGAGAAGGAGGATGAAGGTGAGGAGGAGGAGGAGGAAGGTGAGGAGGAGGAAGGTAAAGGTGAGGAGAGGGAGGATGAAGGTGAGGAGGAGGAGGAAAGTGAGGAGGAGGAGGAGGAAGGTAAAGATGAGGAGAAGAAGGATGAAGGTGAGGAGGAGGATGAAAGTGAGGAGGAGGAGGAGGAAGGTGAGGAGGAGGAGGATGAAGGTGAGGAGGAGGAGGATGAAAGTGAGGAGGAGGAGGAAGGTAAAGGTGAGGAGAAGGAGGATGAAAGTGAGGAGGAGGAAGGTGAGGAGGAGAGAGGAGGAGGAGGAAGGTGAGGAGGAGGAGGAGAAGTTTTCTTGAAACATCAAAAAACTGAACTAGGAGCAGAATCTGAAAATTTAAACCGAAGTCCTCCGGTCCTCCAGGTCGTCCTACCCGCAGTGATGTTGAGCTCGTTGCTGATGGCGAGGCTCCAGACTCGTCCCCGGACGCTGGGGGGTAAACCCCCCCACCACAGGTCCCGAGCACGCCGACTCGACCTCCTGAAACAACAGCAGAACCACCGCTCAAAACGTGAAACGGACAGAATGTGCTGACCCGACCGCAGTACGCCCGACAGACCTGTCGTCAAGTCAAATCGATGTCAAAGACCCGAGTCTCAGGTCCCTCAAGCCAAGGGTTGAGTCTCAAGTTCATCATGGGGCTTGTTGCCTCGTCCGTCTTTTAAATGCTGAGAGAAGCTGAGTCAGACGGTTTAGATTTACTCCAGTTTTGTTTTGCCGGCAGGGTAACTATGATCCTGGGTTAACAGGAACTGAGCTTCTATTGGTCTCATTGGTTTGGCTCCACCTGCAGCCCTCAGGTCTCTAACTGTGTCACTACGTGTTAAAGTCTAATCGTCTAATCATCGCAACAGATGTGGTCATTGGATGAGCTGAAAATCCGTCAGGGAGTGATGAAGAGTCAGGAGAAGCCACGGATACTTATTTTACATAAAACACACGCACAAATACACACAGTGGACGTACATGGTGTCCCAGTGTGGCAGGATGTGCTGGTTCCAGACCAGCGCGGCGCTGGAGATCACCTCCTCCTGTCTGACCCTCTCCTTCCTCTGCTGCTGCCTCCTCTGAGACTCCTTCAGCTCTGAAAGGGTGAAAGACGCACAGGAGCATCATGGAGAGATACTGTGTCTGTGAGTGTGTGTAAATACTCTGCCAAACTCCACCCGTGAGGGCGGTGCAGCAGATTAAAACAAACAGACCCCTCCTCCTGGCTCCCGCCACCATCTGTTCGTACTGCTGCCTGTGTCTCTGGGTCTCCTCGGCCGACTTGGCGGGAAGATTCCTGCTCACAAACACACTGTCAGGACACAAGGTGACGGACAGGAGGTGGTTAAATAAACCGTGTTGACCTCATGCTCCGACTCCGTTATTCTGACTTCTGCCTCCATTGGATCAAATATCTGACCAGTTTTATGCGGTAAACTGATGGAGCCTAACAAGCATCCAACAAGCATCCAATGATTACTGGATCGGATCTGGGATCAGCTGCTGTTGCCGTGGTGATATTCTCGGTGACCGGTGGGATGCGTTGGTGTTCCTGTTTTATTATGTGTTTACAACAGTGGGAGGTTGTACCACAAGCTGCCCGACTGCGGTCGTTCAAAACGAGTCGCGGTTTGTTCCGCTGTTAAACCGAGTCCAGTAACCGGCTGACACGATCATACGATCAGTAAAATCTATCCCACTTTTTAATTCGTGTTTATAAATCAGATTCCAGACCAGGTCTAGTGATCATTTGTGACGTAAGCTGTACGATGGTTAATACCGGACAGTTCTCTGTGCCTGATAAATGAGGACGTGCGTTCCCAGCTCTGACAGATGTACGGCAGGCTGTCTGAACCAATCAGGACCGAGACTCTTAACCAGTAACAGAGACCGAAAGGTAACCAAAAAAAAAAGAGCATAAGGTCAATAACGGAGACAGGAAGTGGTCGTACGGCGGGCGGTCCTCCAGGATCAGCGCCGTGGTCGACAGCGGCTCAAACTCGAGCTTCCTCCTGCTCTGCTGCCCCGTGGCATGATGGGTAGGAGAGCTGCGGGCCTCGAACTCCTGCAAAGACATCACAACACATGCCTCAGTCGCCATGACGACAGGGGAGGACAACTGACGACAAGAAACGGACAGACAGACTGACAGTGATGGACGTCCTGAGGTCGCCTGACACACAATCAGGTGACATGACACAGAAATAAGACAACTCGACGCTGCCTCAGGTCGCAGGACGTCACGCTGGTCGACCGAGGCCGAATGACCAGCGGACGCAAGAAGCTCGTTCATCACCGAAATAAGTAACCCGCACTTTCTCCCGCCATTAACGTGACGTGCCGAGCAGCAGTTTGTGTAGTTTACACCTGTAATCCTGGCGGCCGCGGACACAGAGAAGAAGAACCCCAGGAACTACAGAAAGACCTTCTCCTGCACAGACGCTAAACTTCCTGTCCCGTCACTTTTTCTTTGCTGGTTTTTTGGAAAATCACTATAAAGTTTCCGGATGAATTTTGCCCTCATTTGCAATAAGTTTCAGTTTCTCAACTTCATACAAACAACGTTTTCCGCGCCGCTGGTCAGTTCCACATCGCCCGCAATGCCTCACGAAGCGTTTTGCACGTGTCCCACAGAAAATGAAAGAGCGCAAACTTTGCATCGCTTTCACTGGGGCTTTACCGTGAGACATTCAGGGACACAGTGTGAAGCCAATGATTCCTCCAGGTTGGACTCTCTGGCTCTCCGGTCACTCAAAGGTCAGCTCTGCGAGGACGCCCCGCTATTTGTCAGCGGAACAAATTCACAGGTCAAAGTTCACCAAAGATCAACTTGGTGCGAAAGATGTGCACTGATTTACTGGCCCCTTCTCCTCATGTGTAGCTTTAAGGTTGGACACAATCTCGTCCAAACCGTTTGACAGTGCGGGTATATTCTGTACCGGTGGGTTCCAGGTTTTCGTTGAAGTTTGATGTTGTTAACACTGAGTGAAATATTCAAACCCTTGACTCCCTGAAATGTTCTGGACAATTTCTGTAGCATCGTTTACACATTTCCCCAGAAAGTCAATGAATAACTGCTGTCTTCTTCTGTGGCAGGCTGAAATATTTAACTCTCAAACAGTCCTTGCCCAGCTCAGGGTTTTGGTGACGTCAACCTTTACTCTGCACTAAACTCAGCAAGCACTCTGCTTTTCGGCACAGCTCGTAGCGGTGGTCACGGGCAGAGAGCCGTCACGGGTTCAGAATGAATGTGGAAGGGAATCTTAGAGGCAGCAAAACTACCTACGACCTCGACAGAAAGGTGTGAGCAGATGCAGTAGATGCAGTAAACTGACATGAAGTCACTTTGCACATCAGCACATTCAGTATGTTCCAACCTGCGCTTATCACAAAGCGAAGTGTGGCGAAGACTTAATGACGCCTGCGGGAACAGATCTACAGACTGACGGATGACGGAAGCCCGACATGACAACGTGCAGGAAGACGAGCCGTTGAGAGTCCGTACCCCCGAGTCCTGCAGGTCAGGAGAGGACAGACGGACTGCAGCGCTCTGCTGGATCATCGTCTTACTGATCACTGATCTCAGCGTCAGACACTGCTATACATCCCACGACAGCTCTGGGAACGCTGGGACTGGGAACAATCAGCTGCAGTTTCTCTGATGTCCACCAGAAGCTGCTGTGATCAAACGCTAGCTCTACTGAAGTGGGTAACGTCTCTAAGGTACAGGTTTTATTCAACAGGTTCAGCTTCGTCCGACAGCCTGAGTCACAGACGCACAGAGCGGCTGTTGTTTTGCAACTGTTTTTAAATCCTGTTTCTTCGGATCATGACTGAATTGTTTAGGGAAAACAAATGGGGCCTAGTTTTCACAATCCAGCTCACAGGTGCTTCATGAACAGAGGATGAGGGAAAGCGAGGCCTGTGGACACTGTGGAAAGAGCAGCTCAGCACCGACCAGTTCAACTTTGATTTCGTGTCTGTAGTTTATGTCTTGTTCTTTGTGACGTCTGATATTTTTATTTAACTTTAAACATTAGAGGAGATCTGCTCAGTCGGTACCTGTTGGATGACCCGGGCCTGTTTGGATGGACTCTGTCTGGGAGGAACTTTACCAAACAACTTCCAACCAGCAACACTGTGACTGATGGACTGCTGCTTCCTGCTGCACGCACACACACACACGCACACACACACACACACACACACACACACACACACACAAACACACGCACACACTCACAGAGTTAGATATGTTACGTCGGTCAAGGACTCGTTCAGTGATTTACAGTGAAACAGGCAGACTGGGACACGGGTGTATCGGGGGGTAAAATGAGCAAAATGGTGTTAAGACTCTTGGCAAAAATGAATTTTAAATTATTAATAGTTATATGGTTTATTCAGTTCTTTAAATTAAGCCAAATAAACAACTTCAAACAACTTTGGAAACTATTAACAGACAATTCTCTTTGTGGGGGTTTAGTGTCTCTGTGGTGGTTTTGTGTCTTTGTGGTGGTTTTGAATGTCTTTGTGGTGGTTAAGTGTCTCTTTGTGGTGGTTTAGTGTTTCTTTGTGGTGGTTTAGTGTCTCTATGGTTGTTTAGTGTCTTTGCGGTGGTTTTGAATGTCTTTGTGGTGGTTGTGAGTCTCTTTGTAGTGGTTTCAAGTCTCTTTGTGGTGGTTTAGTGTCTCTTTGTAATGGTTTAGTTTCTCTTTGTGGTGGTTTTGAGTCTCTTTGTGGTGGTTTACTGTCTCTTTGTGGTGGTTTATTGTCTCTTTGTGGTGGTTTATTGTCTCTTTGTAGTAGTTTTGTGTTTTTTTGTGGTGGTTTTGAATGTCTGTGGTGGTTTAGTGTCTCTTTGCGGTGGTTTACTGTCTCTTTGTGATGGTTTTGTGTCTTTGTAGTGGTTTTGAGTGTCTTTGTGGTGACTTCAAATCTCTTTGTGGTAGTTTCAAGTCTCTTTGTGGTGGTTTAGTGTCTCTTTGTAATAGTTTAGTTTCTCTTTGGGGTGGTTTCAAATCTCTTTGTGGTGGTTTACTGTCTCTTTGTGGTGGTTTTGTGTCTTTGTAGTGGTTTTGAGTGTCTTTGTGGTGACTTCAAATCTCTTTGTGGTGGTTTTGAGTGTCTTTGTGTTGGTTTAGTGTCTCTTCGTGGTGGTTTTGAGTGTCTCTGTTATGGTTTCAAGTCTCTTTGTGGTGGTTTACTGTCTCTTTGTGGTGGTTTTTAGTCTCTTTGTAGTGGTTTTTAGTCTCTTTGTGGTGACTTCAAATCTCTTTGTGGTGGTTTTGAGTCTCTTTGTGGTGGTTTCAAGTCTCTTTGTGGTTGTTTAGTGTCTTTTTGTGGTGGTTTTGAATGTCTATGTGGTGGTTTCAAGTCTCTTTGTGGTGGTTTAGTGTCTCTTTGTGGTGGTTTTGAGTCTCTTTGTGGTGGTTTCAAGTCTCTTTGTGGTGGTTTAGTGTCTCTATGTGTTGGTTTTGTCTTTGTAGTGGTTTTGAGTCTCTTTGTGGTGACTTCAAATCTCTTTGTGGTGGTTTTGAGTGTCTTTGTGTTGGTTTAGTGTCTCTTCGTGGTGGTTTTGAGTCTCTTTGTGGTGGTTTCAAATCTCTTTGTGGTGGTTTCAAATCTCTTTGTGGTGGTTTACTGTCTCTTTGTGGTGGTTTTGTGTCTTTGCAGTGGTTTTGAGTCACTTTGTGGTGACTTCAAATCTCTTTGTGGTGGTTTTGAGTCTCTTTGTGGTGGTTTCAAGTCTCTTTGTGGTTGTTTAGTGTCTTTTTGTGGTGGTTTTGAATGTCTATGTGGTGGTTTCAAGTCTCTTTGTGGTGGTTTCAAGTCTTTTTGTGGTGGTTTAGTGTCTCTTTGTGGTGGTTTCAAATCTCTATGTGGTGGTTTCAAGTCTCTTTGTGGTGGTTTAGTGTCTCTATGTGGTGGTTTTGTCTTTGTAGTGGTTTTGAGTCTCTTTGTGGTGACTTCAAATCTCTTTGTGGTGGTTTTGAGTGTCTTTGTGTTGGTTTAGTGTCTCTTCGTGGTGGTTTGAGTCTCTTTGTGGTGGTTTCAAGTCTCTCTGTGGTGGTTTACTGTATCTTTGTGGTGGTTTTGTGTCTTTGCAGTGGTTTTGAGTCACTTTGTGGTGACTTCAAATCTCTTTGTGGTGGTTTTGAGTGTCTTTGTGGTGGTCTGACTCACACGGTGGCTTCAATAAACAAAATTAAAAGACATTTGCATTTTGGTCATATATTAACTGATTTTTTTCATAATTGTCGTTACTAGTATCCACCTCGTCCAGTACTGATGTTCTTTACCTGCTGAAGTACTCAATGATCCCCGGCCTCCTGGACTGCAGTTCAGACTCTGAGCCTCTACCATCGTCCTGAACCAGTTCACCAGGAGCGCTCTGCCTGCGACCTCGCTCAAACGTGTTCCTGGAGCAAGGTGCGGCGGTGGTGGGGGGGCTCGGCTGGCCCGTGATGAAGGCCTCGTCATCAGAGCTGAACTCCGCTAAATCAGAGGTCACATCCCCCTCCTGCGATCCAGAGTCTGAGGCTTGGGTCACAGGGTTTTTAGCTACCTGAGAGGATTTTGATGTCTGTAGAGAAGGGGTCGGAACATCCAGGTGGTGGTCTGTGCTCTTGGTAACCCCACAGACACCATCCAGCCCATGATAGAGGTTAACCTTTGACCCCTTGGAGCAGGACGCCACACTGTCTGAGCACAAACAGCTTGTTTCCAAATTTGGACGCGTACTGTCCGTATATGATGCATTGGTGACATCATCACTTGTATTAAGCCCCGCCCCCTGATCGTCACTTGTCTCCCTGACATCAGAGCAGATTCTCATTGGTCCTCGTGGGCTGTAATCTGACCCGGAGTGACGTGAGCAGGCGACGAGGTTCTCCTTGCCGTCTCCCGAACGTGCGACCTGCCGAAAACAGAGACCGGTGGTATGACCTCGAGTGATGACATCAGCAGAGGAGGCGGGGTCATGAGGATGATGACGATGACAGGGCAAGGACTCGTCTGTACTGTTTACGGTCGCCGATGGCAACGAACCATCGTTGCTTCTTTCCATTTCACTCCACCATCCACAACAGGGTGAAAATAACCAGATTACAAGCAAACACACTTCCTGTCTTTAATTTAAAAGTTAAGTGTTTCCACTGTAAGTTAATGTCCATAAACACCTAATGTTTCCTTCCTTGTACAGCAATTCAGTATTAAAATGAAATGAAAATGAAAATGAATTATATTCCATCCATGTTATGATAATTTATGTCAATGAAGTTATCAAAGGGAGATTTGGTGGCTCTCAGTTCTCAGGATTAAATGATAAAATTAAAATTTACCAAAACCTAAAACTCTAAAATACCTGGGAACATAAATTTTCTCAAAAATTGTTGGATTTTAAACAAAAAAAACACAAATAAGAAAGATCTGATCAAACAGGACAAGTATGAGTTTTCACTACGTGATTATGAAAAGTTTAGGAAAAATGACAACATACTGTTATTGGTTGAATATTTTCGACATTTCAGGTTTTTTTAAAAGTCTGATTTAAAGAGATCTGATCTGATTTATTTCAACCTATTGAAGCTCGATCTAAATTTCAGCTTTTATTTTAATGGAAAGTTTGTTTAATTACAGTTGAATTATCTTCTACTTGTTTGTTTATGGCCATTCTGCTGCATCCCAGAACACTGTGGAATCCCATTATTTTATCTGATATCGTCAAGTCTTATCTTGTAGGTGATGGAAACCTTACGTGAAAATCTGGCCTATTGGAGGAGAGATATTATCTCTCTCTCTATATATATATATATATATATGTATATATATATATGTGTGTGTGTGTGTTTATTTCTTTATATTTTTTTTTAAACAACAGAAGTGAAATTTCACCTATTACTTTGAAGCCAAAGTTACTTCCCTTGTAATTATTAAAAAAGTAGTAACATTTGACATTTTATTTATATAATAAATCAACCTTCTTAGTCTTTTTCTTATTGATATATCAAAGTTAAACTGATTTTTTTTTTCCAGGTTTCATGTCGGTGACTCAAACTCAGGTGATATATTAACTATTATTTTGAAGGTCTTGTCATTAATTTATCATATAGGTGATATTCCAGGTTTTATTTGAAAGTAAAACCCGCTGGCTTCCGGTCTGGTAATGTTTCAGGTTGTATTTTGAAAGTACACCCCGCTGGCTTCCGGTCTGGTAATGTTTCAGGTTGTATTTTGAAAGTACACCCCGCTGGCTTCCGGTCTGGTAATGTTTCAGGTTGTATTTTGAAAGTACACCCCGCTGGCTTCCGGCCTTGTTATCGATAGCTTGTCGTTACCACCTCTCTCTGGAGCTCATGTCGGCGCTGCTCGGCAGAAACAAACGCGGCCGCGACTCCCCTCTTCTCGGTGAACGGACAGCGGACTCCGCCGGAGCTTCGTACCGGGACACGGAGCTTTCGGGCCGTCAGAGGGACGGTCGGTCCGGTCGCTCTCATCCTCGGCGGTGGCAGGTGAACTCGGGGCGGAGAGGCGCCATGTTCTAAGTTCCGGTGACGTCATACCGATGACACGAAGGGTATATTTATATATGACCATATACGTAAAGATCACTCCGGAAGCAAAGTGTTTCTTAATCAGTTAATTAAAAAATTCAAATTGAAATAAAACATTTGAGAATCCCACGAACACGTTTCACCGATGTTGACATTAACTGAGCTTTTTGTGCAAAAGTAACTGAGTTTGTGACTTTAACGCCCAATTTTCTTCAGAATACATTTTAAATGTAAAGACCCCAAATTGATTTTATTGGTAACGTGATGATTTTATTGGCGAACTTTCTAAATTTACAAATTATTTTCTCCTTTTCTTTATTTGACCACAAAAACAAAGACAATACACACAATTAAATATTAGAACTGCATTTCTGAAAGTACTTAAATTTAATCTCTTGATTTATTTACTGTATTGTACTTCATTGTCCTTCCTTAAACACTGAGTACTTTCCATAAATGTTTTAACACTTTAACACTTCCCAACACAAAGAATGAACTTCTCCTCTCGTACTGAATTATTGCTTAAAATCTTTCTATTATTTGCTTTTTTGTGTGTTTTCATTTTCAAACAGAAAACCAAATGAATAGTTTTGTTTTGATGATTGGTATTTTGGTACTCTGTATGTTATTAGATTGATTTATCTATTTTCAAACTATTCTAACATCTTTTTATGGGATTGGATCTTATCTGTGAGGGTTTAATGAATATTTAGTTTATGTTCTGCACCAACTGAATTCTGGTATTTTCTACATTGTTTTTTGTGATTAAAACTGATGCTGGTTTATGGATTTTGTGTAAAAGCATATAAAAATATTTAGAAAGTTTATCCTAGTTAATTTGTAGTGTCATGTGACTGAACATTGAGGCTCAAAATGTTGAACGGTTCCTGTAACAGCAGCTGGATGGAGGCAGACAGATGTGTTCTTTTTACAGAACTCTGTGGCTTTTATTCATATTTTCCAAACACATGAAAAATATCATCTATAAAATTATAAAAAAGAAGCAACAATGTGCATATTTACAGACAATCTCAGCAAAATAATTAACTTAAATTCACAGTTTCAACCAATCAGAATACACTATTTCAGCGGGCAGGGTTATATTAGGCAGCTGTCAGGTGTCTGATCCAATCATCCTAATAATCAATAATCAATGCGACACTGAACTGAAAAGGCTTGGCATCACTCAAGTGTCTGTTCAAAGGAAAATCTTACTTCAAACAGAGGCTCCGCCCACATCAACACGTATGAGCTCTGATTGGTTAAAACAGGTCCACTTCCTGGTTCACACCCACCACCCCCTAAACAGACTGAAAAAATAAATTCTATCTTGAACAAAACATCATTTACAAACATTCAAGTTTGTTTATGTTGTCTCTGAATATTCAAAACTCCCTTAAAGGGGCTACATGTCCGTTTTCTCTGCCGCTGAACGTGGTTTCTTACCGGGAACAGGTGGTGGCGATGGTCGCTCACCCAGAGCTTCAGCCGTCGTTGCGTTTAAGACCAGAGCTACTTCTTCTGGGCAGACTGGACGCTACAGTGAGTCGCTGTCGGTTAGCATGCTAACTTCAGTAGAACAAAGTAGTGATAGAAATAGAAGCAAAACTAGAGTTAACGCTGGCGTTGCTTTCTACTGCCGGAGGCATCTGTTGGTGAGGAAAAGGAGGAAGTTTGATGCGGAACTCTCGACGTTTCTTTCAGACCGGTAAGTAAACGGCTGTCAATGCTAACCTTGGCTGTGTAGCGATAGCAGACACTTACATATAGCACCTTTAAAACAACCATGAATTTTAATCCAAACATTCAAAATAAAATTTAGCTTGTTCTCCCTGAATGATCCAGACTCCTTTTAAGAAAAACTAATTTTTACTTCAAACATTTTGTCAAATCAAACAGACCTGACGAGAAGAGGAAAGTATTCCTGGTCGTGTCATCACATTCATGCGTAGCCGCACTTGTGCAGCTTCAGGTTGCGCTGGTCCGAGTATCTCTTCCCACACTTGTCACAGATGTACTGCTTGCCGCCGGCGTGGACGTGCCTCTTGTGCGTCCTCAGGTGGCTGCCCTGGCTGAAGGTCTTGCCGCAGATGTCGCAGGCGTACGGTTTCTCTCCGGTGTGGACGCGCAAGTGCAGCTTCAGGCTGTTGGCGTTGTTGAACTTCTTGTCGCAGGAGCTGCAGGCGAACGGCTTCTCGTCGGAGTGCGTGCGGCCGTGTGAGATCAGGCTGCTCTGCTGGCTGAACGTCTTGCCGCACTCCTGGCAACTGAAAGGCCGTTCGCCGGTGTGGATCCTGCGGTGGATCTTCAGGTTCACCGACTGTCGGAAGCTCTTTCCGCAGAGGTCGCAGCTGAAGGGCCGCACGCCGCTGTGGATCCTCTGGTGGTTCTTGAGGTTGACGGCGTGGCGGAAGGTCTTGGGGCACTGCTCGCACTTGAAGGGTTTCTGTCCGGTGTGGATGAGCTCGTGAGTTTTGAGCGTGACGGCGCGGGTGAAGCCTTTTCCGCACACGTTGCAGACGAAGATCTTCTTGCCGGTGTGGGTGTGCGCGTGGCGGTGCAGGTTCTGCAGCAGGTTGAAGCGGCGGCCGCAGACGTCGCAGCCGTACGGCTTCTCCCCGGTGTGGATGATGGAGTGCGTTTTCAGCTGCGCCTGTTTGGAGAAACACTTGCCGCACTGCGGACACTCGTACGGCCGCTCTCCGGTGTGTGTGCGCATGTGGCTCTGCATGCTCTGCCGCTGGCGGAAAGCTCGGCCGCAGACGCTGCAGGAGAACGGCTTCTCCCCCGTGTGGATGCGGTAGTGAGACTTCAGGTTGCTCTGAGACGTGAAAGATTTACCGCACGCCGTGCACATGAAGTATTTCCAGGTGACGCTCTGCAGGACAAACTCAGGTGTGCTGGACACTTTCTGCTGCTGATCCAGGTCAGGGGGAGCCGGCTGAGCGGCTTCGACTCGAGCTCCTGGAGGGAAGAGCAGAGACTGTTTAGACCACGATCTGCTTCTTCACACCAGGTGAACAAGGACGATGTCCCCGACACATCACCTGTCTGCCGTTCGTGTTCTGTACCGGCAGGGATGTAACGTTTGATACCGAGGCTCTGAAGCTTGTGTCGAGTACGTTCGACAGTTTCCGCTGAAGCTTCGTATCAGTTTTCAGCAGAATCACGTGATTGTTTAGACCCTTTATTTAAAAACAAAACAAAAACCAAAACGCCCGGTGAAGACGCTTCTGGAATAAAAGCTTCGTCTTCTCTCCCAACACGTCTCTATGAGCCACACCAGGTGATGCCTATACTGATGATAACAGACAGGTATGGAGACAGGTAAGAATCCTTAATGGATTCAGCAGCGGCGGCAACATGTCAGCAATATTTTTAAATATTTTCCATTTGGACTAACAAATCTTTTGGCAACACAACTAGCTGCAAAGCCTCAGGGCCTCATCTCTGGCTCAGTGTGAGCTGGACCTGCAGAGACCTGGTGTCCTTTAAGGCTTCACCTGCACAGTGTCGATTTTCCAGTTTACGACCCGAAAACCTTCCCAGACTGAGATTCATGGTTTCGTGTTCCAGCTGGGCGACAGACAGTTCAGGGACCAGGACTAACTGATAATAAACAGAACTCACAGACTGATCTGGGACCTACCTGAAAAGATAAAAGACAAACACCTTCACCTGGTCTGGATCACAGAGTTGAAAACATCCGAAACATCTCAAACCGCCATGTTTTCATCTGCAGGCTGTGAAGCTACTGTTACGGAAACACCACACTTCCTGTCAACCTGTCAGAATAAAAGCCTTTATAGGCATCACTACATCGGCTCCTGAACTACTGCAGGCTTTTAATGTGAAAGAGAAGAAGCAAGTGTTGAATGAACAACAAATAGAAGCTGTGATCTGATAAGTAACAGATATTGATCGATCTGCGTGATCGGGGACAGATAATGATCCCTTGAACTGATTGGGAACAAATATTGATCTGTCTGGACCGATGGTGGAGAATGATCTCTGGGTTTGATCGGGGACATGTATTGACAGATGCTGATAAGGTGCTCACTCTCAGCGATGGCTCCCAGGTCAATGTTTCCGTGTTCGTCTTTAACGGTGACCGCCAGCACAAATGGCGTTTCGGCTCCCTCCTCCTCTGGTTTGGTCTGCGGGGACACAGCGTACAGACATCGCAGTCAGCTCAGCGAACGCACCACCGGTGAGGTGGCGGGCGAGTCGGCGGCTGAGGAGAGGTGCCTTACCTGAACGGACCTGTCCGTGTCGGAGCTCTCCAGTCGGAGTCCGTACGAGTGTTCCAGCTCTGTGACGGACAAATCACACTTCACGTTACTATGACATCATCACGGGGTAGCCTTCCCGATCGGTGTGTGTGATCTGCGGGGGCGGGGCCTCCGTACGTACCGACTCGTGCGTTGTTGAGGACGTTGAGGACGCTGGTCTGAGGTCTCTTGCCCCCCCTGCCTGGCTCCAGCTCCACCAGCAGTTTGGCTTCATCCACGATGTTCATGATCTTTCCCAGAGCCTCGTTCCCCAGAGTCTCCATGATGGAGGCAAACAGCACCTGTCACAGGTCAGAGGTCACAGGTCACAAGTCAGACACGCCCTCGACGTAGTCGGATATCAGTCATTTCGCGCTTCGCTTATCACCCACAAACAGATCGACAACTATATGACAATAACATAAGAGTGAGTTTTTCAGTAGAAACACCAGAGATTCACTGGTTTCAGCTTCGGAAACGTAACATCTGACTTATGTGTCACAGTAAACTGAATATTTTGGGTTTGGACTGTAGGTCAAATAAAACGAGACATCTGAGGACGTCAACCTGAGATGTGAGAAGCTCCGACGGCTGATTTTTTACAGTAATGAAAGTCATCGTTAGTTGCAGCTGCAGTTCATTTAAACACTGTGGAGACTTTTCTGATTTTCTGATTTGATGTGCTGCTTGTTCCAGGTATTTCTCTAACACAGATTGGATGAGCGTTAATATATAAAAGGACAGGAATAAAGAATTTCTGTCAAAAAATCTGTGGATATTGGAAAAAAATAACTGTATATTCCCAAGTGTAGATTCTCCAAATGAGTCCAAACAACCTATTACCGTAGTGGAGCCTGTAAATGTGGAGCCTAAAGCCGCAGTAGGACTGTAAACACGACCACGGTCTGTTTTAATCGTTAATAATCTGCTGATGTGCTGCTCGAGTGTCGACACTAAACTTTTAGCTGAACTCTGCCTTTTTCACTGAATGGACCTAAAAGCAGAAGACAGAGAAAACTCCCAACTGTGCCTTTGAAGCGACTAAATTCAAACTACATCCAACCCTTTCAAGAGCTGAGCAGAACCAAGCAGGTAAAAACACAGAAATCCTCCCCAGCAGTGAGTCATCACCCAGGGACCAGCTGCCCGGCCGCCCCGCTGCTCACCAACTTCTCCCGGCTCTCGGCCTGAACTCTGGCCGGCAGAGGCAGCTCCTCTCCGGCGCCGCTGCCGGGGCTGTCCTCCACCAGCTTCTTGAGCTCCGCCACCGCGGCGTGGACCAGAGACTCCATGACGGTGGCCAGCTGGGTGTGCAGGGCCACGGAGGAGCTCATCCCGCCGCTGAACCCCGGCGAACCCCGGCTAACGGCTGACGGCCTCCGGCCCGGCGGGGAGCATCGGCCGAGCCCCGTTGGTTCTGTGTCAGGAGATGAGGCAAATCAAACCGACTCTTCAGGCGAAATCACTCCGACATTAACCCCCGACAACAGCCCAGCGCAGCCGGACCAGGGGGAGGCTCTTATTTCTGTTCCGGGTCGGACAGGAAACGCATCATGCAGTGTTTTAGAAGATACTGAAGTACAAGTAAAAGTACTCCGTTACAAGCCAAAGTCCTGTGTCCAGACAGGATCGTCCTCTCGAAGTCTCTAAACAGTTTGTACTGGATCACTTTCATTGTATTTGAAGAACTTTATTCATCTTATTCGGACTTTTCTTCCCAGAACAGGGTCTTCAAACTTTATTTTGAAGGGCCACCTGATGGTCCGGTGAACTGCGGACTCCTGACAGATGTTTTCTCTCTGACAGAGAATCCGGCTTCAACAGCTGCTTTGTGTCCTATACGAAACATCATCCACAAAAGAGCCAAAATAACCAGCCGCTGCAGCTGCCAGAGGAACGAAAGCACGAAGCGAAACGGGAATACTGATACTACTGACTGTACTTGAGTAAATGTACTTAGTTACATCCCACCGCCTCTGATCACATGTCATGATTTGAGTTTCTGCAGCATGACATTCGGTTTTGCCAGTTTCCACAGACCCAAGGAAGAATAAGTCTGATATTTTTCTTCCAGAAACCTCGAATGAAAACTGTTGAATCTTCTGTTCGAACCAAGGTCTCGAACACTGTCTGCGTTTGAGTGGACATCCGTCCTGCTCGTCGGTGACTCTGTCTTCATCCATTTCCCTTTGTCTTTGGTCCTCCGGGCATCGGCGTATTGGCCGACACCGGGGAAGAGAGTTGGCAGAAAATCAGAAACAATATGAATCTGATATGATTCTGGATATCAGACTCTCAAAATCACACTTTCCCCCGCGATGACTTTATCGGTAACTATTTAAGTTTTCACGTGTTTTCTGCAGCAGAAATGTTCAGAGACGAACTCACTAATTCAAGTGGAAAATGTTTCCACACTTACATGTCGCAGCATCATCATTTTTCATAAAGGACCTGGATGTGTTTTACACATCTGTACCTGGTCTGGTCCAGTTGGTTCTGTTTAGTCCATATCTTACTCTTGAATCCTTTTTTAATATATTTTGCTGTCGATCCTCTGATTGACTTGCCCCTGTTACTTTTCCATGTTTTTCCTTCAGTGCATCACTTGAGCCTCATTTCTTTGTCTAGAAATAGACAGAAATATGACAAATGTACGTAGAGATGTGATGATTGTAGAGATAAAGAGATGAAAAGTTGAAACTGTGTCTGTTGTGATCCAGCCACGGTCACAGACTTCCTTTCTCTCTTTTCCAAAGTTTTTCAGTTCGTGTCCTTGTTCATCTTTGGGGAAGATTTTAACTCGATTAGAGAAAATTCCATAAAAACGTAAATGTGATCTAAAGCGATGTCGCGATGAAATGACGCACTGTCGGCGCAGGTTAGCGGCGGATGAAAACAGCGGCAGCGACGTTTCTGGGGCACAAAAACACAGAAACGCTGATCTCAGGTGAGAGGAGGTGGTTATTTCATATGAGGAAACATTCCTGCAGGTTTCTGACAAACACAGCGGGGACGGAAGCCCGGCCAGGCGGGGACAGGAGCCGGGAGCAGCCGGGACGCGCTCCGGTCCGTCGGAGCGGGGAAAAACTCCGTTCAGAAATCGGTTAATTCGGTGTTTGACTGGCTGAAAAATGAAAATGGAAAGGTGTCGGATGATGTTTTAATACGTGGCTAATCGTGAGGGTCTTACGGTTAGTTCGGCATACACAACGTTCAGCCAGCTAACTGCTATTTGATAAAACCTGTCATCTTAGAAACACTGTGCCGTTACTGCAGCGCACTGTCTGTCTGTGTGGTTCCAGCCCGACGATGGGTCTGCTGGAGGACTGTCAGAACCTGTTTGGATCCTCAGACCTGTATGAGGTCCTGGGTGTGCGGCGCTCGTCCTCGGAGGCCGAGGTCAGGAGAGGTTACTACAAACACTCCCTGCAGGTTCATCCGGACCGTGCGCCCGAAGACCCTCAGGCCACCACCAAGTTCCAGGTCAGATCCCGGACCCGGGTCTATCTGTTCGTTAGCGGGCAGGACGGGGTGCGCGACTGGTAGAGGAATGTTACATGATTAACATCCGGTTTCTGGTTTTATGAGGTTTATGAAATAAAGATGATGCACCTGCGCTGAAAGTCTTTCATTGACTTCTACTCAGTAGAAATGCAGGTGAGAATGATTGGGGTCATTTCCTTGTAAATCACGTTACGTTCGCTCGTGAAAGTTTGTTTAAAGTCGTGGAAACGCCATGGAAACGCCATGGAAACCCCTCGTACTGAGGATAGAAGGTGGAAATATGGAAACTGCCGAGTTTCCTTGTCTCAGAGGGATAAAAACAACCAGACAACACACAGAAAATATTGTGTGTTGTGGTTGGATTTACACGATGTCCTCACATACATTTAGATTATATGGTTATATTATCTTCTTCCTCTTAAAATCCAGATTTATCCTCAGTGGCGTGTACGATTTGTGATATTAACACTTTACTGTTTAAAAGTTAAGATTTTATTTGATTATTTATTTTACAAATTTGAGTTTTCTCAGTCAAATCTCGACTTTTTCTGATATTTTGACTTTTCTGTAAAACTGCATCCCAATACGACGACTTTGTTTTACAACATTCTCTGCTTTCAATATTCCATCCCTTTAGTGGAACCTCCGAGTTCATTTTAAAGTGATTTTCTTTTCATCCAAACGACTGAGAGAATATGATCCCGGTTGTTTTATATTTGGAAGGTTTTAATGCTCAAACTGGAAGTTTTACTTTCTTACGTCTTACAAACTTGCATAAAAGAAACGATCAGTTCATAGTTTGGCTCATATACAAACAGTTGAGGTGGGAGATTGTTAAACCGCGTCCCGCGACCAAAAACAACGAACCGTGCCGTTGTGTTCCCATTTCCCGTCTTTCCTTCAGCACCTGAATGCAGCCTGGTGGCAGCTGTGTGAAGTTCACGGTCTGCTGTTTTTCGCAGACTCTGGGGAAAGCGTACGCCGTGCTGAGCGACGCGGAGCGGCGAGCCGTGTACGACGAGCAGGGCGTCGCCGAGGAAGAGTTGGACTCTCTGAAACAAGAACGTAACTGGGACGAATACTGGAGACTGTTGTTCCCTAAAGTAACACACCTCTCTTCCCTTTCTCAGCCTTTCATCTGTCCATCCTTTTTTCTTCTTTTCCTCCCTCCAGCACTGACACAGCTGCAGCTGTAGTATAGACATTTCTGACAAATGCTTTCTCCTCTTTAAAACAAAAGAGGAGAAACTTATCAAGGTCTTCGGGGTTTAATAACACAAACAAACGAACAGGAAAGAGAATCACATAAAATAAAGATTTAACCCAGGAAATAGCCAGGTCCCGTTCTCCAGACATACAGAACAGGTGTTTTCAGCTCTCACAGTCAGCATGAATGAAGCCTGACATCGGACTTGTGTTTTACAGTGTGTCAGTGAACGCCTCTCTGTCCTGAACCAGATCTCCGAGCAGGACATCCTGGACTTTGAGCAGACATATAAAGGTTCAGAGGAGGAACAGGTGGACCTGCTGCGTCTCTACAGAGACCGCAGTGGAGACATGGACCGCATCCTGGACTCAGCGCTGTGCTGCGGACCGGACGACGAGCCGCGAATCAGACGCATCCTGCAGGTAAACAGGAAGAGATCAGGATTTCATTTATTAAACCTCCAGCCTGGACGTAAACAGTCTGTCTGACCTCTGACCTTGGCAGGGGATCTGCAGGTCTTCTGTTTTTAGTCGATTAATCCATCCATCAGTTTTCTGCCTCTGGGTCCAGGCACGGACGGATTATGAGCCAACGGGCCCCTCGGTGTAGAACAGTGAAAGGCCCCCCATCCTCCTATACTGGACCCCCAGACTGAAGCAGTCGTTTGTGGTGATGGTTTTGAGTCTTCTGAGATCTCTGACTTCCAAACAACAAATATTAACAGTCCCTTCATACAGAGGCTCTGGACCAGGGGCCCCCTGACCCCCCGGACCCCTCGGGTCCTCAGGCCCCCGGACCTGTGCTCTGTAGGCCCGTTGAGTGATCCATACATGGGTCCGGGTCACGTTAACCGATCAATTAAATGATAAGAAATTCTTGACATATCCAGCTGGGAACTACTGACAGAAATGTGGCGGAAACGTCAGTAAATTCATGACTGAGGAAATAATCTTGGTGCTGTTCTTTGTTTCGCGTCATTCTTTCATCGCTGTGATTGTGAAACTGGCGGTAAATTAAATTCTCTGGTGTCAAAAAGTCTGACATTTGATTCGGTCAACTCTGCAGAACCCCCGCTTTGACCCTGACCTTTGACCTCCCGCAGGCGGCCATCGACAGCGGTGATCTGCCGGCTCTGCGTGCGTTCACACATGAGAACAACAGGAGGAAGGCGGCACGCAAACGCAAAGTGAGCTCGGCAATCAATACACAGAACTGATCGCACTAATCAGAAAAAATCAATCGTGTTTAGAGTTGAATGTTTAGATTCACAGTTTGATCTTTATGAAAGGACTGCGGGGACGAATTGATGTCACACTGTCCACTGTGACATCAACAGCCGTGTGTGTGTGTGTGTGTGCGCGTGTGTGTGCGCAGGCTGACACTGAGCGCGCTCAGTCTGAGCAGCTGAAGAAGGAGCTCGGTCTGGACGAGGTCGACGATCTGTCGGCCGTCGTCAAGGTAACAAACTACAACCAGTTTTATTTGAGTCTGTTTGAAGTTAATATTTGAATATAATAACATTTAATAACATTTACTCAGAATGAATTAAAATTAACTCAATTAACTCAACTAAAATTAACTGTACAATTTAAAGTTCACTGAAAAATATATAAAATGTAGTTTATTCAAAATGACTAAATATTGACACGGAAAAAATACTGTCTGTATTTTAAAATGACAATTAAAATTTTTGACAGATGTTTAAAATTAATTTATTGAAAATTCCTTAATTTGTAAAATGTATTAGGTTTAAGTTCTTAAGTTAATACTGACTGAAAGGTAATTAAACTGTAGAAAGAATTACATGTAATTACTTCGTTTTTTTTTGTTTTTTTTAAATTTGCTGGAATGTAACTAAAATGTGTAAATTTTAGACTTTAAAAGATCTACTGATAATAACTTTAATTGTAGCTAATTTTAAAACTAAAGATTTCCTCCGTACTTTCTTACTTCATTACTTTTAGAAATATTTAAAAATGACTTAAAAGTTAAGTAAGACAATGTAGTTACTTAAAACTTTACCTAAAATGTTTAATTAAATAGAACAAATTAAACATTTATGTTGCGACAAATGCTTGTTACTGAAGTTGTTGAAAATCTCCATAAAATGACGGACGTGTGTGTTTTCTCTTCCCTGGTCTTGTCGCGTCTTCGTCTCGTCAGAGGAGGACGGCGTCCCGTGCGGCCGGCTTCAGCTCTCTGATCGGCAGTCTGGAGGAAAAATACTGCAGCAAGAAAACAAAGAAAACAAAGAAGTGAAGACGGGTCGACTGTTTCGTGAACCAGTGGGTCGGTTACTGAGACACAGGTTTATTCCAGTCTACGTGTCTGTGGGGAAATGGTCCAGACTGGTTTTTGGGAGGTGGAACAGATGAAGTTGCAGAAGGGGAAGCTTTGGGATTTTTGTTCTTCCTGTTGTTTGTAAAAAAAACTTTGACTTGTGAATACATTTTTAAATGTTTCTCCTCCTTTTTTTTTTTTCTGAGAAAAGTTTGAATGTTAAAACTGAGTTCACATTATAATGACGACTGTATTTCTTACATTTTTTTTTTACAATTTCTGACTGACTTTAAACAGGGTCCTGTGATAAATGTGTGTAACACATTCACGCTGATATAAGTTAAGTATTTTTTAAAATATTATTTTATTGTAATTTTAGATTCATTCGTCAGGGGCCTTGCTCACTGATCAACAGAAAGACTCTAAAGGAACCAGAGTCACACGTTAAAGGTTCGCCAAAAGATACAGTAAAACAACAAATGAGATGTTAGCACCAACTGAAAGTATCTTAATTCTCAACCAGGTAACTCAAACATTTTTCTGTATTTATCCCCTATCAGATAAAGTTGATTCCTTTAATAAGTCAGCATCATTTTTAGAGTTAAAATCTGATGAAATGTCTCAAACGTAACTTTGATTTGAAACTGCTGACTCGGACCTGTGTCTCATTTCAGTAAAAATGGCTTCAGGGAATCAGTGGAAACAAAACGTTTTCGTTTATTTCTACAAGTTTTACTGAAACATCAACAGTGTAAAATAACTCAGAGGTAGGTCTGGTGTGTGACTGTAGAAATGCTATTAAAATGTTAATTACTAGAGTCAGAGTCTGCACAGCTCTCAGTCATAAAACAGTACAAACGTAATATTACAGTCTGTTCCATTAAGAAGGTATCTATAAAAAACAAAGGACTAAACAGCAGGCAGCAAACACTAAAACCAAACTGAAACTAGCCTGTAGAAATATACAGATGATGACTGATGAACTGATCAGAGATCTGTTCTTACCACAGGGTTTTTACCTGTGGTAAGGTGAGGGATCCCCATGTTTTTATGGGGTTTAAAAACAGAGCCATTGTGTGAGAGGAAAACTTCTATGTGACATTCTGAGCTTCAATACATATTCACAACGCAACGTGAAAAACATTCCTATTAATGGTGTTTGTAATTCCTGTTATTATGCTACGTTTTTGGAACTACCGTTCCCATAATGCCTTGGGGGAATTTAAATGGAGGTATGTTGCCATGGGGTCAGTGAGTTAGCTGTGAGCTACGACTTGAGCCTTCCCCTTTTTAACCTGTATTAGTCTCTGGTTCACTGTGATACTGGGAATTTTTTTTTTTTTTTTAATGAAGATTCTGAATGAAGTTCTGCAGCCTCTTTTTCCTCTGGTTTCTCAGTGGATTTCTGGAGCTTTATTCTGGAGGGACCTCAGAGATCATGACGTCCTCAGGAAGTGGAGGTCACACTGAATCATATCAACATGTGTTTCATGTCTCTGTCCAGGTCTGACTCAGGTAGGACTCTGAGGAGGAGGACCAGTTTCTGGCAATCAGGCACTAAGTGCTCTAAAGAACCTTAATACTCCCCTTCAGCTGTCCTGCCCCGTCCCCCAGTTTGAAGACCTCTGTTTTACACGCTTCAGAGTGTTTTCGGATCCGTGGAGCTCAGAACTTTTCCTCCACAGAATCGGGGCTGGTTTTTGGATCTGGCCGTACATATGAAGAAATCTTTGCGGGGGTCAGGACTCGTCGGACTCGGGGAACCCTGAGCTCTCAGTCTGGATGATTTCTGTTTGTCAGGAACATGTTATCGCCTCCTCAGAGTTTGGACGTTGCTCTCCTGCCCCGCTGCCGCTCCGTCCACTCCGTGATGAGGCGGTTGGCGATGGCGTGTTTCGGGGGGAGCCAGAGGACGGGGGGGTCGCCTCTCCTGGGCGGAGTCTTCACTTGCAGGGCGGATGTGATTTCCTCCAGACTGAACCAGCGAGCGTCCTCCAGCTCCGCGCGGTCCACCTTCAACTGGACGCGAAAACGCACAGCAGGTCACGTGACACGTCATCAAATGCAACTGGTAGTTTTACCCGTCTATCTAGAAACCAGCCAAACACGAGATACAACATATGAATCAAACAGGTGTGTCTGTCAGAGCTCACCTGGGTGTGGGCGGGGCTAACAGAGGCGTGGCAGCCCAGCATGAGAGAACTGTGAGGAAAGGGCCAGTTCTGTGAGGAGCTGTAGGAGATGCTCTGAACCTCCAAACCCACCTCCTCCGCCACCTCCCTGCAAAGAGTCTCCTCCAGCGACTCACCTGAACAGCCACAGACCGACAGGTGGGTTAGCTTGTTAAGTATACAGGAGGCCAGGTAAACAGACAGGCCATTAACAGGTGTGCGCATGAACAGGTAAGACCGACCCATGTCGCAGAAACCAGCCAGAGCGCTGTACATCCCCCGAGGGAAGGATGACTGTCGGCCCAACAGACATCGTTTCCCATCAGACACCAGGACGATCACCACCGGAGACATCTGCAGGAAGTCCAGCAACAACCAGTCACAAACAAGGAAAGACCAGGAGAAACCAGATCTGGTTTATATCTAGTTTGGATCTGGTTTTGACCTGGTTCGGTTCTGGTTTACCTTTGGATAGTAGACAGTGCCGCCGCTGCTGCAGACTCTCTGACTCCCTGCCTGGTTGCGCTGGGTGGGTTGACCCGTAGCGCTGCAGAACCTGCTGGTTTGATGCCACCGCAGCAGAGCCTGACCCTGCAGGACAGACCAGGGTCAGGACCAGAACAGACACAGACGCACACAACCGGTCAGCGGACAGTTACAGTCTTCAGTTTGAGTCAACTGACCCTTTAAACTGCTTGTCAATGACTTGTCATGAAGATTTCCTGCAGATTTCAAAATAAAAGCATGACTCAAATGGAAGACAGAAACACTCAGAGTCCAGGTGTAGTTCCTGACCTTGGCCACTAGAGGCGCCTCTGCTCCGGTCAGCAGAAAGAAAGATTTCCTCAGGTCGACAAAGTTTCCTTCACATTCTTCTTCTACTGCTGCCTGATCCAGTTCTCCTGCAGGACCAAACACAGAGCAGAAAATCAGACCAAAAACCCACACTAAATCAGTAATCTGGATTAATGTGTTCTTACCAACGTCCAAACAGAACTGAGCCTGGTTCTGCTCAGTACAGCCGATCAGAACCGACTCCTTCAGCAGGGATCCATCTGAACCGAGTCTCTCCAGGATCGACTGCACATCTGGAACATAAAACATCAGGCGTGTTGGAATGGGAGGCAAATTTGTGCCTCAGGCGACGGTTCTCGTACTGAGGTTCTACAAGGTTCTCAATGTGACATTGTCTAGTATTTGTAGATTTTTTTTTTACTGATACTCTCTTTCTGAAGTTCTCTAACCGTAGTGCCCTTTCTGAGCTTCTGTACTTTTGGTTTTCTACCTGAAGTTCTCTTTCTGAGGGTTTCAGTTCTCTACCTGCGGTTCCAAACACTTAATATCTAAGGCCTTCTACTGGATGTTCTCTACCTGTGATCCTCCTCTTGGTTCTGAGGCTCTCACCCTGTTGTTTTCTACCTGAGGTTCTGTGTTTCTGCTGTTCTATAGTTGTGGTTTTATATCTTTGGTTCTGTACTTGAGGTTCTTCTCTTAAGATTTTCTACCTGTGATTTTCCCTCTTTGGTTCTCTACTGGATAGTCTGTACCGAGGTTCTCTCTCTGTGGGTTTAGTTCTCCGCCTTGTGGGTTTTATACCTAGGATTTGTACTATTGGTTCTGTATTTGAAGGCCTCTACTGCGATTCTGTGCCTGTGGTTCTGTACCAGTGGCTCTAAGGTTTTGTGGTTTCCTACCTGATGTTCTTTACCTGAGCTGATAAGTGCTGCTGGTCTGAAGGTTCCTTTCTCAGTGCGTTGCAGCAGAGGAGACAGACGGTGGAAGAGGAAAATGAGACCGTTCTGCAGTGCTGCAACACACGATGCATCATCCTCCTTCAGCCTGTTCACATACCTGAGAGGACGATTAGTCAGTCTGTTAATCAATCGATCAATTAATCATTCTGTTAATCACTCTTTTAATCAGTCAGTCAATCATGTCTCTGGGAGTTACGGAACCTCATCCTGGAGACGAAGCCTGAGCAGTGGCGGGTCTGCGGCAATTTCATAGCAGTGAGGAGGACCCTCAGTGGACTCAACATGGCTGCTGAACCAGTCTGACCCAGCCTGGAGTGGTTTGAACCGGCTCTGATGCCTAGAGACAGGTTTAAGGGACCAGCAGCACAGATGAGCTGCCTACAGACACAGCTAGAAGAACTAATGAACATGTAAGAGAAAACAACTGGCAAACTGTTTGACTAGCTTAACACGAAGACTGGAAGACAAACCTTTAGCCTAGCTTAGCACGAACATTGGAAAAGGAACTGTTAGCCTATCTTAGCAGAAAGACTGGAAGAGGAAGGCAAACTTTTAGCCTAGCTTAGCACAAAGACTGGAAGAGGAAGACAAACTTTTAGCCTAGCTTAGCACAAAGACTGGAAGAGGAAGACAAACTTTTCGCCTAGCTTAGCTCAAAGACTGGAAGAGGAGGGAAGCTGTTAGCCTAGCCCACCAAGCGTTAAACATTATGACCTTCTTATTACCCAGATGGTGGATATTTATGATCTCCAGAGGACGAACCCTTTACGTTTTAATGACTCCATGATCTTTCCTCCATCATCAGGACAAACTTTACACTTTAGCTGTGACAAGAGACTCTAATAATAAATACATCAATAGTAAATCATCAATACAATACAGAAATCAATACATAAATCACCGGGATGTTGTGGTTTCTTTCTTGGTGAATTCCAGTTCTTCTAAAGGTCTTACTGGAACATTCAGGTAACCAGTCCCAGGACCGTCAGAAACAGACGCCCTTCACAATGTGAACTAGGACGAGAAGTAGCTCTTTGGAGCCACAGCAGTGGCAGTGATCAGTTCAACAGCCCGGGATAAGTTGTTCACGTGTGGTCAGACAGCAATGGCGAACCCCATTTAAGAAACCGGGACTTGGGGCGGTTTGTTTTGGGTAACTGTACATGTGAACCGCCATCTTATTTTAGATAAACATGTGGATGTACAGGCTTTACCGGTTATTTCGCCACACGTTTAATCAAAGAAGCTGCTCTTATTTCAACCGAAATACAACATGTAGGCCGGTACAGTTCCTCCACCGGACACCGAGTTATCGCTTGTGTCAAACGATGATAAACGTTTGACCGTCACCTCATTGTGCTACACAGCGGATGAGACCTACGCCGGTGTTCACCGGCAAACAGTCCGGTTTCAGGGCTCACTTCTGCTCTGACTGGCACGTTTACCAAAGCGAGGGATGATCCGCCAAACAAATGGTCAAAGGAGGGGACGGTGACCCAGTGACCAGATCAGCGTGTTTAATAAAGAAATGCTTGTACTGTCCGTAGCGTGCGTGCGTGCGTGCGTGCGTGTGTGTGTGTGTGTGTGTGTGTGTGTGTGTCAGTGTCTCAGATACCTGCGGGAGCTTCCGCGACCTTCTCTTCTTCTGCTTCTTCCTCTGTTGGTTTGCAGCAGACGTGTCTCTGCCCCCTGCAGGAAACAAGCGAAGAAAAGAATCAAAAACTGATTGAGAATCGATCGATTGGTCTTTCTCAAGTCACAAATACGTTTTTTATTTTAGAGGCTTTTTTCGCCTGTAAACAGAAAAACCTGCTGGAAGCTTCCCACCAGACCCCTTTCAAAAAGCTGTCATTTAAAAGCTCCTCTGGTTTTTGCTAAAAAACACATTTCAAATCCCTGGTGATTGATAAACAATTTATATTTTAATTTAATAAGTTATAGTTCTGCTTTGAGGATCTGTGTTTCCCGCCGTAAGACCGACCGATGTTTAGATAATAATCTACAATAATGATAAAACCTACATTATTTATCATCAGTGAAATGTCTCATTATTTTTAGTAAGAAAAATTTGAACGTCCCTTAAAAAACCAAGTTCCTCTCCATTCCAAACCTCATTCATAAATGTTTAGAATTTTATCAGTAACTTAAAGACAATAAAAATATTGTTACTGAAACGTGTTATTAAATTGTGATATTAACCAAGGCAGGATATATCTTTATATTTCTAAGAATGGGGAAAATATAATAGTTAGTGAAGGTAAATGACACATTTCAGCCTCAGAAACGAGAGGACAAAATATTAAGTTTTTAAAAGATGTCTTGTACAGTTGCAGCGGGTCGAGGACAGCTGGTTACGAGGAAGGACTACAGTTCCCAGCAGGCCGTTCGGCTGTACACATGTGGCAGAGATCCCCGGACTGTAGGCAGCAGCATCATGTCTGTGTTTATGGATTTAAACCTGAGCTACACCGCGGACAAGAGCATACTGCGGAGTCTGATAGAAACGGCGGCTCACCGTGAGTCTCCCCAGTCCAGGTTTACCTTCAAAAACCCCGGTTTAACGGCCGAAGTTCTGTTACCGCGGAGCGGGACGCTAACTCGGCTAGCATCGGCACTTAGCTCGGGGTGTTATGGAGCTGTTGGTGTGTTTGTGTTCAGTTGATTCTCTCAGTAGCGGATCCGACACCTGGTAGACCAGTGTGTTACTGAGTTCATCAGTGCATGCAGTGCCAGAGCTCCGAGAACGGGCACTGCAACGGGACCAACCTCACACCAGACTCCTTTCAAAAATATGTCATTTTAAAGTGTCCCTGCTCAAACTACAGACCGTCTATAACTAAACTTGACACGTTTATAGTCATGTTTGTATACTAATTGATACTAATATTAAGTTTTCAAGGTTCAGTGTTTTCCACGCTAACACCCACAACCATGGTACCAGACTCCGTTCAAAAATCTCTATATTTTAGATTTCTCTTCTTGTTTTTTAAAGCTAGAAACAGTCCGGAACATCATTTAACAAATCAGTCAAACAAATAAGAGCCAGTGAAAAACCCAACTGAACCAACAATCCACATTATAATTCGATAAACCTCAACTTTTTCCAAGGATCCTGCTGTTTGTCAGCACAATCTACTGTCGTGAATAGAGTATTTAAATATTTGAATATAGTGTATATAGAGTAAATGTTGTAATATATTACTAATTAGAATATTGGAGACAACCAGACCGACAACCATCATTCAGTGGTTACAAGTGATTGTTCAGTTTCATGATGATCGGTGAGTTTTTGTCCTTTGTCGTCTTCCTGCAGTCGGTTTCTCCACAGTTGCCATCAACTATGTGTTTGAACCCACGGCCAAAAAGAAACAGGTGAGTGTCCTCACCTGCTGCGCCGCGTTCAGGAACACAGTCATGTGCAGGAAAACACAAACACCAACACAGCTCTGTTCCTTTATTTTAGTTTTTGAGAATCAAAAATGAGGAAAACGTAAATGATTGTTTGATTTTATCGACAGAAAAACCATTAGACCACCAACAGGCAAGTTGATCAGCACAAAAATAATCGGCAACAAGTTCGCTAACGGATTCCTCGCTGAAATGTCAGGATCTGCAGGTTTTCCCAGTCTCTTCTCAGTAAACTGAATCTCTGGGTTCCTGAATGTTGTTTGGACAAAACAGGACGTTTGAGGACACTGGACTCAGAACTGTCATTATTTCTCTGACATTTTATAGAGCAAAAGATCAATTGATCAAACCAGGAGATAATCGGTAGACTAATCGATTACCAATAAGTCTGAAAGAATTTTTTTTTTTTTATGCAGACTTTTTAAATTAAATGTTTGGAAACAGGAAGCGTCTCTCTGCCTCTTGACTTTTATTTAACTCTGTTTGTTTCCTGTTTTTGCAGGAAATCCCCACCCCAACGCCGATCAATGAGCTGATCGATCAGCTGCCGGTCGTACAGGTACAGTGAGAATGTAGCTGACGATGATTCACATGTATCATCAGTATGTTAACACCCGCGCGTGTGTGTGTCTGTCAGGGTCGCTCTCGTCCAATCAGAGTGCTGAACAGACTGACGGTTGTGATGTCAGACTCCAGTCACTTTGTGAGTGTTGATTTTATTTTGGTTTCACTGTTTCTGCCTCAAACTTGAAACAGAAAGAAACTGTGTGTGTGTTTACCTGTGTGTGTGTTCAGAGGCCGAACGCTGCGGAGTATCGTCGTTTCGACCTTCTGGCCGTGCAGCCGACCACGGAGAAACTCTTCCACGTGAGATTCACTGACACACCGTTCTTCACTCTGTTTGACTGACAGCTGCGTCACCGGTTCCCGCACAGACGCAGATTTTCCATAAAAAACCTCACGAGTCTGTAAAATGCAACATGTTGTTATGAACGACTCAACAGGACGTAAAGTTGTTCAGATCAGCGGCACCTGCCGCAACATTAAACACTGCTGCACAGTAATCCATCGGTGGGAATAGTAATAACAATGTGTGTGTGTGTGTGTGTGTGTGTGTGTGTGTGTGTGTGTTCAGGCAGCCTGTATGTTGTATGATGTCGACATCATCTGTGTTGTGGTCACAGAGAAACTTCCCTTCTTCTTCAAGAGAGCGCCGGTCAATGGGGTGAGATTCATCATCGTCATCATCATCATTGTTGTTGTTGTTAGTTCAGCAGCCCAAACCTGACTTTTCTCGCAGGATTCTCGTTGGAGTGTTTCAGTCAGATTCATCAATCTTGTTGTAAATCGTTGGTTTCAGCCTGATGAAAACTTCCTGACCAAGCTGATCGATAACGTGATCAGAGACCCTAAAATGATCGTAGCAGAGTTTCAAATCCTGCTGCAGATAACTAGTTGAAGAAATAAAGACAGAACGTTCTGACGTGAGCTTAGATGACGAAGAACCGTGAGTCTGGAACGGGACGACGATCCAGCGTCGTCCAGTCTGACTTTACCAACGTCTGCTGAACTGTAGAAGCTTCAGAAATACGACATCAAGATTCATAAAATCGGAAAAAGCTCCCGGTCCACCTGTAGCCATGGCAACATGTTTTAGTCCGAGCTGTCATTTGACCATTTGTTTCATATTAAAGTTGTAAATTCGTTCGTCCTGATGTTCCCACGGTCGGGGACCCTCTAGTGGTCAGTGTTGGAACTGCTGCTCACCGACAGCGACACCATCATATTTTCTGTAAATTTTACTTCGCCACACATTCTGCAGTAGAAACACTGAGTCCAGCGTCCTTCAGTCGGCCTATAAAACATCCGCCGCGTGTCAGGTTCAGTTTGTAGAACATTCACTCACCCAGTGTTTCAGATTCACAGGCTGAGAGTCAGCTGTTCTTCTCAGAATCATCTGTGTGTGTGTGTGTCCAGGCTGCAGACAGAGGTCTGGTGTTTGAGGTCTCCTACTCTGCGGCCATCAGGGACTCCACCATGAGACGTTACACCATCGCCAACGCCGTCAGTCTGATGGACAGCTGTAAAGGGAAGGTACGTCCTTTTTGTCCCAACGGGCTCCCGTAGCTGACACATGACGTGTGATGTCACCGCTCTGACATCACGCCACATGTTGAACTCGGACCCGGTTAAAGACGAGTTGACGTCACAGAGTTAATGCTTCCGTGTTTGTCGACACTCGCCGTGTAAACCCAGCCTGTCGCTGTCTTTCAGAGCGTGATCCTGTCCAGTGCAGCTGAGCAGGTCAGTGATCAATCGATCAGTCAGCGAGCAGCACCGATCGGTATCGATCAGTATTGAATGTGAGCTCGTGTCTGTTTCAGGCTCTGGAGCTCAGAGGTCCCTATGATGTCACCAACCTGTATCCTGCTGCTGTAACAACGAACTGCAACTGAAGTTTTTGTCCCATGTTTTACTGTGCGATTGGTGTGTGTGTGTGTGTGATGTTGGCTTCCTGATCTGCCTCCTCAGAGGTTTGTTGTTCGGTTTGTCAGACGGAGACGCTAAAGAAGCCGTTTCCTCCACCTGCCGATCGGTTCTCCTACACGCAGGTAAATACGAAGTACCGCTGCCGCGACCACTAGTGCTGTAAGTAGTACGTCTACGTCTGAGTCTCGTGTTTCTTAACAGTGCTTCGTTATAAATGAAGCTTACAGCGGTGATAACAGGTGAATCCGTTGATCACTGTGGACGTGGCTCAAAAGCTCAGGACAAGCCCGTTACTGGACCTTTGGGTTGAGATAATTCCCGGAGGTGTTGACGCGTGGCGCCCCGAGTCCGGCCGATCTGATCCGACCTTTGTTTGTTTGTGTTCAGAAACCAGGAAGACGGCCAGTGGGATCATCTACACCGTGAAGAGCTGCAGTGAGTCGTCCCGCCAGCAGGAGGCTCCACCGGACCCCGAACGCTGTAGGTTCAGAGCGTCTGAGGGGAAATGAATCCTAACTGGTGACTCGTTAAACAGGCACCCCGCAGGTCCAGGTCCAGGTTCCTCAGATAAAAAGGTCTCAGAGAGTCAGATGGTGCTGGACGTCATGACCAAAGTGTCTCTGCAACTCCACCGTCAGACCTGTTCAGGATCAGCTCAGGATCAGTTCAGGGCAGGTTCAGGGAGGGTTCAGGATCAGTTGAGGATCAGAGAAGCCGAGACCACAACAGGTTTGATTCGTCTACAAAAAGGCCTGAAGCAATGAATCAATGATTTCAGTTAGTTGACCGACTTCCTCTTTCTATCGACTGATTGTTGCAGCTCTAAAAACAATTCTTGATTTTTAATGAGTAGTTTCATCCTCTCATTTGTTTCCAGGTCGATTCATTTAAAAAGCTTAAAAAGCTGACAACAGTTTATGGATCATTGCTCTGTTTATATCCAGGTTATTGATTAGCTTTGGAATGTTAATAGCCAGTTCCGTGTAATTCCAGGTGTGGCACAGGTAACTAGTCTGACTTCCAGCCGTAACATCTGTATTTGTTGTCAGATTGGATGAATCATAACGTGGACCCGTTCTCCTGCTTTGCTCTTGTTTCACCTGAACAGGTGAAGCTCCTGCCGCCAAGAGACACAAACCTCCCCTGACTGAGTGAGTGATTGACGGCTGAGGAGGGTGGGGCTCCTGGAGCTGATTGGCTGACTCTGATTTCCTGTGAACAAACTGTTGTTTGACAGAAAAGAAGTTGAAACTGGACTCTGAACTGTTTCCGCTCGTTTCTCTTGTCAAGTCCACGAACTTGATCTGATTTGGTGATTTTTGATGTTTTTGTTCTGGATAAACAGTTTGAAGATTCACTGGATGTTTGGTTTTGTTTTGGGATATGAGATATTAAACTTCTATGTATTTTCTAAAGAACAGTCTAAAGCTAAATGACTTAAAATGACATTAAGATTTTTCTCTTTAATAACTGAATGAACTGGTTTTCATTGTGACATTAAAAGAAAAGTACAGAAGTGCTCATAAAGGAAAAACACTGGAAACCTCATCTCAGAATTACAAGATTATGTCCGTTAGACTAATGGGACAGGAAGTGGAGCGCTGCAGAACTTCATTCAGAATCTTGATGTTTTTAAGTTTCCTTCAGTATCACAGTGATCCAGTGACAGTTGTCTGAACGTCCACGGCTACGCTGAGAACAGGAGCTGATCACAGCTGATTCAGCAGCTTTTAATGGGACGGCTTGACTGAATGTGAACAACAAACGCACAAACACGCACGTGGGCTCCAGTTGCAGCTCACACAAGTGAATACTTAACGTTCTATGCGACATTTTCCAAAATACTTTGCTGAAAAAACAAAAACCGATTATACTGATATTTCAGCTCCTTTTGGGGAGGGCCAGATATTCTCCATAACCACCTCAACATTTTTTAATAATCCATAATGATAATGAGACCAGATCTCGAGATGGATTACAACCACGAAGAAGTCTCGTCCTAGAGCTCGGCTCGTTAAACAAGTCACAAACATTCACCGGAGAAAAACCATCAGTTTACAGTAGAGCTGCAACTGCTGATTCATTTCATTAGCAATTTGTCAACGACGTTTTTGATCAATCGCTTTATATAAAACATAGAAAAAACTAATGAAAAATGTCCATCGTAGTCTCCTAAAGTCTAAAGTGACGTCACACCCCTCAAACACAGATACGCCGCCTCCAGCCAACAGGGACAAGAGGAGCATTTCTGATGGCTCCCTCTTTTTTTCCCCTGTTAACGATAGAAAACATTTAAAGGACACTTGAGATTATTTTAGACAGACTAAATGTGATTGGGGCCGGACTGTAAATGTCAGCAGGGGTCAGGGTTTATCTACGAGTCTACATGAAGATGTCTGAATTTCAAAACGAGGCTTCAGTGAGGATGCGGAGAGAGCAAGAAGTTTAACGTCCTCATTAAGCCAGTTAACTTTAATTCATCACCTCGACTGTGGTGTGTCAATCTGAGGCACAGCGGCGATAACAACTGGTGGAAAGTTACTACGCACGTTTAACTCCACCTCACTGATGGTTTCACAACCAGCCAACTGCACAGACACACACCAACCTCTGTCTGATCCTGTTTCAGCTGGATTAATGATTGGTCTGCGGTACAGGGACTAACGGTGACGGGGTGTGCCGGTCGAAACAGGTGACGGGACAAATTATAAACAGTATGTTGTGGGTTAGATCTGATCGTGGCCTATAATCGCTGTGTTGATCCGTGTTGATCGGACTCACTGCGGCCTGTCAGACAAAGTGCTGGGTTTAGTGTATCAGTCGAAGAACACAGACCTCAGAGAAGTTTTCAATCAAAAGTTTTATTTTGAAATTAGGCTGCGCTGCAAATGCTGCCCTCTGATTGGTCAGACCCACAGCAGGAAATGATGTCATCAAAACAGAACTGTGCAGAAAGCCGTTTTACATTCAGTCACGTTAAAAATAAACTGGTTTAAAATATAAAACTCTGCTTCATAAAAATATAAATCTACAAACAGGAAGAGCTCGGACAAATTAACGTAATTTATTTGATTTCCCTCGTAATGAAACCGGGTTCAAGGAGAAAACACAGTCGCTTTCATTTCAGCTGCTTCATTTCTAGCAAAGACACAAACTCATTAATCATCCGAGAGCAGGTGTGTCAGCTTGGAGGTTTACGACGAGACCGCTGCTCTGACACATCCAGTCTATTTTACAAACCCACAAATTGATTTTTGAGGCTGATACAGATATGGATCTTTGGGAGATTAAAGAACCGGATCGGCTGACAGTAAACACGTGACGTAAACCAACGATAAGGATGTGGATCCCTTAGATTAGTTTTTTTTTTTTACAACATCCTGAGCGGAGCAGCCTGACATTGCTTGTTGCTGTACTGGGTTTTTTTTCCTGGGAGTTGTGTTCTATTCCAGGACGAGGCAGATACAGCATCTGAGATTTTTCTCTGAGTGGAGAAAGTGCTGCTGCAACAGCAGCTTAAGTGAAACCAGAAAATCCAGGTTCCGTTCCAGGAGTTCAGAACCCACTGACGGGGTTGGGGGCAAAAAGAGACCCAGAGTTATGTTTCATCTGCTGTTTGTTCTGCCTTACAGCAATGTAATAGCCCTTTACCGTGTGCACTCACAGACAGTAAACATCTCATGACAACGGGACATCGGAGGCAGTGCGGAGGTCAAAGGTCCAATCGCCAATCACAGCTGGGAGTCACTGATTATTGATTACGCATCATTATATAAAACGGATATAAAACTACAATCTGTCAATGCACACCGGACGAATCACTGCCGCTGCGTTCAGGCGCCTGACAAGATGTAAACCAATCAGACATCAGGTAGGAGGAGGAAGACAGTTTGATTTGATGGGAGAGGCAGAGGGGCGGGGCTACAACAGCGATGCTGTTTATTGCTATTACGGCTCTTCGTTAAAGGAGCATTACGCTGAATTTTCTGCCAAAATAACATTCCTGATGGTGTGTTCAAGGACACGTGGACATCTGACATCTAAGAGTGGGCTGCTGAAAAGTGATAAGCTCTGCTGTCAGAAAATCAAACCCACAAAGAAAGACAAGTCAGTTTGGTTGATTCAGGTTCAGTCTGGAACACAGAGAGAATTAATGCAGCAAAGCTCACTTCCAAATGGTTTCAGCTGATCTCAGGTCCCGGACATTGGACTGTCCTTGAACACGTCAGCAGGAATTAATAAACCCGTTATCAGATCAAAGGGAAACGTCGAGGGAGCGTCTAGAAAACAATCGGCAGGTTTGTAAGAATTATCATCTGGAGTTAAAAGGCCAGAACGTGACAAAAAAGCACCTGATTGGTCTCTTAAGTGGGAGTGGTCAGAATGACATCATCCAACAGCGTTAGTGAAACACCTGAAGCAGAAATCTGAGTGGACGGCTGAGGCGCTGCAGTCTGGATGGTTTCCTCCTCCTCCTCCTCCTGCAGGAGTGTTGCTGATCAGCTCACTGTCCCATGATGTGGTTGATGTGACCCTGAAACGAAAACACCGTTTACATCCTGTAAATAAACTGTCCTCTTAGTTTCCATGACCAGTTTCTGCACTGACGACTAATCAACGTGAAACTCTCCCGCTTCACTCGTCAGGACAAAACGTCAACAACTGTGTCAGACAGTATATCTGACATGTGGTCTGAGGGTGGACTGTGGAGCCAACGCAGCCTGTGAAAAGCTGCAGGGGGACTGCTGTTGTGTTGACCATGAATCCATGGTGTCTCTGCACAGTCTTCATATATCTGTGTTTCTATGGAGAGTTGTTGTCAGAGGTCAAAGGTCAGATTATAAACCAGCTTCAGCAGGTTTGATCATCTGACCAGCAGCCTCTCCCTCAGTCCCTCGGCCACAGGTGAGCTGAACCTTTATCAGCCGTTTACAGCCTCACAGGTGTTTATTAACTTCAAGTTGCTGACATCAGAACAACAACAACCTGGATGCACACACACACACAGACACAGACACAGACACACACACACAGACACACACACACACACACACACACACACACACACTCAGAGCTTACTGGTTCTCCTCCGAGACATCTGGGACAGCAGAGCTGAGGAGGTCTGGGTTGCACCACACCAACCTGCATCAACACAGACACACACACACAAATTAACATGTTTCCATAGCAACGACTCTTTACTCCACGCTGCCTTCGCGGGAATATCATCTAAGAAATTTCACCAACATGGCGTTTACTGTGTCAGCTCGGGAAAATGGACGCTCTCTTCTTTGGTTTTCCCCCCAGGAGGAAATCAAAGACCCCGTCCGATGAAAATCAAGTTTTTAACCTCGTCAAAATGTCCATAAGGTGTTTTTATGTGATACAAGACACATCATGAGCGAAACAAACAGTCAACGCCATGGTCAACGTGTTTCCACCTTGGAGCTGCAGTGAACCAATGACAGTCTGAGAAACACGGACTCAAACAGCCTGGGTTTGACACGTCACGTCAGCTACAGGAACCAGCTCCAGCTCGTTTTCTGCTCCAGACGCTTGGAACAGTTTTCAGAGGGAAATGAAAGAACTTCGTCTCTGTTTTAGCTCATTTTATCTTTCTTAATATTTTACAATAGTTTTGTAACTTTCTCTGTTCTTAGCTTATTTGAGCGTTTCTACAGTGGCACCTGGTTTTGAGTTTTGTTTTATTTGTGTGTCTGATGTTGTGTTGTTCCGTCTGAAACTAGTACTGCTGACGTCCCGACCTGGTCCGCTTTGAAAATGAGGCTGCCAACCTCTGTGGGATTTACCTGGTTAAATGAAGGTTAATAATAATAATAATAATAATAATAATAATAATGACGACACACTGGTTAGCCAGTGTATTAGCCGTGGACCAGCCCGGGCTGATGAGAACACCCTACAGACTCATGACGTGACAGGAGATGTTTTGGGAGCTCCTGGTTCTTACAGTTAAAGGTCCTGTTCCTTTTAACCACAGATAACGTTAATGACTCACAGTTCAAGGTGAAACTCTCCTGCTTCAGTCATCGGGACAAAACATCAACAACTGTGTCAGAAATCGTCTTTGTGATGGACGTTAACTGCAACGACCCCCAGCTGTGGAGGAATTCAGCAGCTGTGGTAGTGACGAGGTGTTTCAAATTCACAGTTTCTATGAATGGCTTCTTCTCCATGGCAACGGCACCCGAGCCTCATGGGAACTGAAGTATTTAGACCCGTCCGCAAAGATGACCAAGAAAACCCGATTTCTCAGAAACAAAGTGTAAATAATTCAGGAACATCAGGGAGATGGTTTGAAGAAAAGAGTAGCGTGAACACCCGAACCCGTGGCCTCCTCACACTTCACAACTCTATGAATGGGCTTTACAGCCTGTCGCCATGACGACTTGCACTCACCTGCTGCTCTTCTTGCTGATTGGTCACAGAAAAACTGTGGGTCGTTTCCATTGGACATTCAGCTGTCTGCAGCTCCGACTCCAAACACAGCCGCTTCTGAAATCACACATTATCATCACCATCATCATCATAGTAAAAACTCCTGTTGTTGAATAAAACACTGAAGCAGCAGCATCAGTTTGACTGAACATGTATGTAACTGAGTCTGAGTGAAGTCTGGTGAACCTGTGAACTTCTGTCTGTCAGAGTTTCAACCAGCCAACAGACTCTATAAACCAGTGGCTGTATCCTGGACCAAGACAAGGATGAAAACTGAAACCTGATTTATGAAAACCGATGAAACAAACTGATTATTCATGAACAGAAGTTGGGAGATTCTCACTACACAGATCCGCCAGATTGTTTTCACAAATGAGACTGAATCCAGCTACTAATCCAGGGGAGAGTTAAACAACGACACTGAGCGACTGGTTCTCAGTTTCTAAATCCACTTATTGTGAGAGGTCGTCGGACATCGTAGTTTCAGCCGTTTACTCAGATTAGCAGTAGAAGATCTACTACTGCTACTACTACTACTGCTAATGTTACTACTACTACTACTGCTACTACTACTACTACTGCTAATGTTACTACTCCCACTATCAACCACCTTCACCATCATCATCAGTAACAATTAGTGGATAGACAGAAAACTAACCCGCAACCATTTTGAATAAACAACTTGAATCCGTTTTTAAAGTAAACGTAAAGAGAAATGTAGGTCTGACCCGAACCGCCTTCAAAGCTTCTACCGTTTCCATGGTAATCAATGTCCAAATCAATATTTGAATGCTGCATCATCATCATCATTATTATTATTAATTAGTATTATTATTATTATTATTATTATTATTATTATTATATATGCATTACCACCAAAACCCCAAATAGCCCATGAAATAAGAAACATTAATCAATATTATTTATTATGCATCAACATTATTATTTAAGTCGAGTGCCAGATATGATGGACAAAATAATAGCAACACCTGTCAACGTAACACGACACAGTTTACCAGCTGCACAGAATACATCATCCACAATGGCCTCAAACTGAACATCAGAAGCTTCACGACGGAGGATTTACTGTGGGACTGTTGCATCAGCCTGACACGGTGTTGGACAGGTGTTCCTCATAAACTGGACGCTGAGAGTCTGAATCGGTGAGTTTGTGGGAATAAATCAAAACATTTAAAGACCTCAGCTTCAGCCGTTTCAGGAACCCTTCACCGATTCATCCCAAAAACCCTCTGCAGATTCATCTACGGGTGGAAAAGACACTGATTTTCATCATCATCGTGTCTCAGGTGTCTCACCGCTCTGCAGCTCCACGGCTCCGGCTCCAGACTCCTCTTCTTCAGGAGGTTAGCACACTGCATGCTAACAGCTAACAGCGACCCACTAGGAACTACCGGAGCCCCGGAGCCTCGGTCCCTCCTGGCGGACCGAGGAGACTTCGGCGCGGTTAGCCTGGAGCCAAGGGCCGACCTGACACAGCCAGCCGTTAGCCCGTTAGCCGAGAGGAGTTAAACCGTCGGTTTCCCGCTCAAAGTGAATAAGTCCACAACTCAAACCGACCCGGGGACTGGCGGCCGCCTCTCTGCCACCTGCTACCTGCTAACTGTTGCTGTTGATGTTGTTCAGCGACCTTCTGTTTGACCGGGAACTTCAATTCACAGCAACTAGATAAACACTTCCGGTACTGGAGGGAGACGGTTCTGCACAATAAAAGCACCAGCATTTCTGATAGAAAAAAGAAAGAGAAAACGATTAAAGGCTAAATCATGTACAATAGCTAAATAGAACAAGAGAAAACTAAATAGAAAAACAACTAATGTTGCAGTATTTATTCTGTTAAAAATGCATTTTAAATACACCATTTTCATACTTTCAAAAACAGCCATAAAAAACTTTTAGGAAAATGAAAAAATCAATCTTTAATTTTTTTTAATTTTACCGGTCCATCATTTCTTAATATTTTAACATTTACTGCAAAGAACTGGGAACTAATTAGTTTTTCATTTACGGTGACATTACACCCTTTTACTGTGCACTATTATTGTTTTGCATATATTCATATGAAAGTTAACTTTATGTTCCAGTCTTTAGTCTTTATTCCAATTTTTATTTGAATCCATTTCATATTCTTATTTTAGTTAGTCTTTATAATTTGGCTTTTTAATTGTATTTGCTTTTCACCTCCCTCATCTATCGAGCTATCAGATCTAATTCTCCGAAAGAACTGCTCCATTTCCACCAAATTCAATGTAACAAAAACGAACTGAAAGCACAACTAAAGAGAGAAGTTGCTTTTACTCTGGAGTGGCTTTCGCCGAGCCGGAAGCCTTATTTCCGTGTTTTGACACATGACGTTTTCACCCTTTTCACGCCTGTTCCATTTCAAACGGTGTGACGTCAGAGCGGAGTGAACCAAGCAGCGCCAGATCAAACTCTCGCGAGGTTTGCGCAGGTGCCGTGAGACCGGACAGCGGACAGGACAGTTTTCAGGGCATCGGTCCCGTGTGTCACAGCACCGCAGTCCGCTACCTGGCGGAGGTGGTGCTGATTTAAATGTTTGAATCTGCCAAGTAGCTGCAGCCGCCGGATCAATGCGGTAAAGTATCGTAACGCGCTGGAATTGATTATTCACTCGCTACCGCTCAAAGTTTGATATGAAGTTAGAAAAAGCGAAAGGTGTTAAACTGATCCCGTCCGCTGGACGCTGCAGTAGCTGTGTGTGAGCAGCAGGTGGCAGCAGACACTTGAATTGGCCTGGATGTGCTTCCGCCTCGCCTCTACTCTCCTGACTCGCAGCCGATTCACCGGGTGATGCTGAGGTTGCGGGTTTGAATCCCGCCGGGTTTTTTCCATGTTGACTCCAACAGACGAAGACGTGTGAATGAATTCAAACGACCTGAGTGAACGAGCCAATGAAAACGGTAGACAGTGGTTTTAGAGTGTGTAGTGGCGTAGGAAGTCCTCGGCTCCTCCGCTCAGGTAAAAGTACTAATACCACACTGGAACTATACTCAAGTAGCAGTAGTAATATTATGTCTGTGCTGAGGTGCTACAGGCCAAACATGATCTGAAGAAGTCGTTCATACTTTGCTTCGTACAAAAGTGAAATAGTTTGTTTTGGATTTTGGTGGCTGGAGGTCAGAGAGAAGATGGACGGACGGAGGGAGGGATGGATGTTCTCTCCTGAGATTCTGTTAAACGAGTGGAAACTGTTTGACCAAACGGAGCGAAAGAACAAGAAAGAAAAGAACGAAGGAAACGAGGGAGTGAAGGTCAGCAGAGTGCTAAATGTTGTTTTAGATGAAGTCTGGTCCCTCGGGCCCTCCACACCTCCACACACATCCCTCCCCCCGCCCCCCCAGACTTGTTTCATATTATCTTGATGTTAAAGGATTCTGAGCGGAAAATATTCGTCCCTGAGGCCCAGAACCACCGAAACTGCTTCATCTGCTCCTCCTCTGCTTTAAGACCAGGATCTGCTGATCTGCTTTATTTTTATCGAACAGGCTGGAGGGACCGATGGGGACACAGAGACTAGAAGACTGCAGGACCACCGAACCTTTAACCCGACATGATGGACTCACCAAGGACCACAGGTGGGTCACTGAGCGGGCCTACCAGGCTCAGGACCAGGGGCCCGGGACGTCTGGGGGCCCCTGGCCATGTAGACCAGGTCCTTCAGGGAGGGGGATTCAGAGAGGATGTGGGTTAATTCTCCTGGGAATCAGGAACTTAATGTTTCCCGTTCATTTACTAAAAAGTATCAGTTTATCACGGATGTATTCGATCTGTGAGAGTTTCCATGATGGTCGGGTCACAGTTGAAACATGGGCACGGAACAAACGGGACAGGACACACGGCTCCGCGTTACACAGACGCAGTAGCGGCAGAGCTCGGCGGTTGGGTCTGGTTCCTCCGGGCTAAAAGCCTCTGAACGGACGACGTCGGTCGCTGACGTCCGTCAGCAAGAAGACAGGAAATCTCTCACCCATCAGAGTCGAGCCCCTGCTCCTGGGTCAGTCCGTCGATTTCGCACCTTCCATTTACCGCGTTGAACCTGGTGAATGATTTGTCACTGAGTTACAACCTCAGTCCAAGAGATCAGGTCGGGGTGGACGGTGTAAAGGTCAGAGGTCACGTCCTCAGTCCACCTGCTGTTGGTTTAGACACTAAAACACTGGGGTTCAGGTCCAGGAAAGACAGAGGTTTTGGCGGAACTCGTCCTGTCGCGTCCACTTCTTAATATTTGACCGCGAAGACCGGAATCTCTCCTGAACCTGGACCCGGAGCTGAAATGGGCAGGTAATGGTGACTGTTGTGGATCTGAGTGTCTGGGAGGCCCGTGCGTCCGGCACCACCCCTGCATTCGGTTGTTTTCAGTGAAAACTGTGAAATGTTCCTTTTCTGTCTCCTCTCTCTGTTCCTGCTGTTGCCGTCGGCGTGGAAACATCCCGATAGAAAACCGTGTCAGAAATCAAAAAACCAAACATTAAACATGAAAAATGAAGTGTGACTGTCAGATTAAAGGCTTCTTCACCTCCTGAGTGACATTTCAGGGGCTTTTATTTTGCTGAGCAGAGACGTTATTCTTCTAGTCGTCGACTTTGTTCTCGTTTCTGTCCGATTAATTCTTTATGAGGCAGAACTGGGAACAAAAAAAGAGACAAAGTTCTGAATATATCAGCAGCACGACGACAGATCTCGGTTGCTCTTTTATGTTCTGAATTTCTTCTTCTTCTGCTGCTTTAAAACTTGATGAAACCAAAGAGTGAAGACAGTTTATTTTCTTACACGTTCACACTTTCCAGCGTCACTCTGCATTATTCTCCTCATGCTGTTTGGTTCCACCTTTTTAAAAGGAACTCGGCAGTTTTCTAGGGACACCCAACTCAGTCCACGGAGGAGGGCGTTCGTGGTGAGTTTCAGGTGTGTCTGCTATTTTGTCCACCCCATTAACGTGAGCGAGGGCAGGCTAAGCCTCCGACACACCTGTGTGTATGACGTAATACAGCTCAGGTGAAGCCACACGTCTCTGAACCGGGTTCAACACAAACAACATCAGAACCATCACGATGGAGGATTATTGAACCATAAAATATGCAAATCTGAAAGGTGAAAAAAGAAATGCATCAGATACCTGAAGTGGATCTGACTGGATCAGGTCTGAGATGGACTTTACTGTGTGACCGGGATCATTCGTTGTATAGTTTGATTTGCTCTCAGTTTCTGGTCAGTGTGTGAAAACACACCGCGTGTCAGTAACACACACACACTCATTCTCTCAGGTTCACTCCCTCCATTAATTGGTTCCCTCGGCAACCGCTCCGATGAAATATTAACTTTAACGGCCTTTACACTTTTATTGATTTCTGCCTGACTGACAGCTGACAGAGACAGAGTGTGTGTGTTACAGTGTGTGTGTGTGTGTCTGTGTTTAGTTAAAAACAGCTGTGACCTGCCATGAACCCCCCCCCCCCCCGCGACAGGTGTGTGTTCACCTGCTCAGATGTTTTCTGTACCTTTGCTTGGAAGGTTGATGAGACTGATCAGAGGTCAGATTTTAGACTAAAAGACAGACACAAGATTACAGTGTGTGTGTGTGTGTGTGTGTGTGTGTGCGTGCGGTCGGGTTTCATGTCAGTTTGATTGACAGGTCTGACAGCTGTATGATTGATTACCCTCCAACCAGCCAGAGCCTGACATGTAGACCCTCAACACTGTGTGTGTGTGTGTGTGTGTGTGTGTGTGTGTGTGTGTGTGTGTGTGTGTGTGTGTGTGTCAGCAGACTGTGAAGTCTCTATTACGGGGGGCGGGGCCAGAGGTCAGACGTCCCGCCCACACAGAGCTGCAGTCTGACAATGAAGAGAAAGAGGATTACATCTGTTAAATACTTCATAAATGATCGAATTTGGACCGAGCACGGGTCGGACCCACGAGGTGGAGGAGGTACTCAGACCCCGTACTGAAGTACAAGTACCAGTACAACAATCTAAGGCTTTTCACCGATGATATTTAGTGAAATATCGATCATTTGATCAGTTATTGAAACGAAACGTGAGAAGTTTAGAGGAGAAATGACTGAAACGTGACGAGGAGACAACTCGAACTGATTTTATGTGATTGGTCACCAGAATGTTGGGAACAAATTGTTTTTGGAGTCAAACAACAATTTGGTTGACTGATTCTGACACACACACACACACACACACACACACACACACACACACACACACACACACACACACACACACACACACACACACACACACACACACACACACACACACACACACACACACACACACAAAATAAGAACAGCAAGTTCACCTCAAAGTCATACCGAAAAAAACTTTGTGAAAAAAGAAGAAAGAAGTTGCTTCGGAGTTCCCCCGAGCAAGGCACTGAACCAATTAAAGCTTCAGACCGTGGTTGTCATGGTAACCAAGTGATGCTCGTTAGGAGGAGCGGCTTCCCGTCATTATTCAAGTGTCACTGGTCATCAGACTGAATCTGAGAGGAGAGGAAGAAACAGAGAGAGAGGAGGAGGAGGAGAGATGAAGGTTGTCATTGATTTTCTGTCAGTTTGCAGCAGAGAGAATAAAGAAATGCTGTTTGGCCAAAATGTTCAAATAATGTCCCAGAGGAGGGGGGGGGGGGTGTGGAGGGAGGGGGAGGGTGTGTGTATGGAGGGAGGGGGAGGGTGTGTGTGTGTGGAGGGAGGGGGAGGGTGTGTGTATGGAGGGAGGGGGAGGGTGTGTGTGTGTGTATGGAGGGAGGGGGAGGGTGTGTGTGTGTGGAGGGAGGGGGAGGGTGTGTGTGTGTGGAGGGGGGGGGCTATGTGTGTGTGTGTGGAGGGAGGGGGAGGGTGTGTGTGTGTGTGTGGAGGGAGGGTGTGTGTGTGTGTGTGTGTGTGTGTGTGTGTCCAATCACAAACAGCCACAAACAGAAACATGAGAGCAGGAAACAACAGAGGAGTGTGTGTGTTTCATGTGATTCCCCGTTAAAGTTAATGAGACTTAACTGAAGTTAATTGAAGTGAATTGATTGGCTCGTTACGGGTGGCGGCCCATCAGGGATCATCATGGTCTGAAGCCCCGCCCCCTCCGTAAACTGCCCCCAGTGAATCATTTGAGACCAAACGTTCTGTTGAGTCTTTTATCTTAATGTGTTTCCATCCGGTTCCAGTTTAAACTAAAGTACAACTAGAGTGTGTCAGTGACCTTCACTCCGAGCTGCAGCTCTGGAAACTAACTGGGAACCTGTGAAGATGAATGTAGACCGAAAACAAACTCGTGAGTTTCCTGTGAGAGGAGGAATGTTTGTTAGGAAACGCTGCTCATTTCGCCACGGAACAAAATCCGCTCTGCTCATGTCGTCCGGCAACTTTTTCATTTTCGTCTGTTTGAAATTCCAGTGGAGATCTGAAAGCTTCAAAGATACCGACTATGTTAAAAAGGTGGAGAATTAAACGAGAGAGAGAGAAAATCGAGAGGTTGATATGAAGATGCTGTGGGAGGAAGAAAAACCACAGAGAGCAAAAGTTTATTACAACAATATAACAAATTAAAACGTTTGGAAAAGAACATTTGCAGCTTACACAAAAAAATCCGAAAAGACTGTTTTTTACATCAAATATGTTTTATACCGTAAATAAAGACGATGAAGAGTCGAACTTGACGGTAAATCTACAAACTGATGATGTGACTGTGCTTCACTGCTTCATAGTAACAGTTTAAAATCTCTTTGACTTATAGAGCGCTGATCTTCATGGTCAACTCAGCTCTGAAAGCAGGTGAAAACTCAGCCTGCAGCTCATGTGTCTGTCAGGTCTAGTACTCCTCTTGTCCTGTTGGGGGAGCTGTGGTTCCACAAATAACACAGTACTACTGCAGTAATACTGCATGAGTACAGAAGTGCTGTCGTACTGCTGACGAGGATGTTTGTAGACCAGATATCAAACTGATCCGTTTCTGTTCAGCTGAAAATACAAATCTAAACGGTCACTTGTATTTGATCTGCCTGATCGTCGGCTGAGACGTTTCTCACCTGAGAAGCAGATTCACCTTAAACCACAGAAGAAGATTAGTCAGTCGCTGCACATCATGGGAATGCATCGGATCAATTAAAAACAAGGAAAACGCGACACGTAACACAGAATAAAACGAGATCGAAATAAGAAGTGAGGCCAGAAATTCAGTTACAGTTGCTCCCAAATCAATAAAGGACAAATCCTAATCCAACCGATGTCTGTGTTATTTAGGTGTTAAATTATTGATCAAATCAGAAGAGTTTCCGTTAAGAGGATCAACACACTTTTCCTCCTGAATGAGGTCAGATCTGAGCTACAAAGACAAAGCCTCAACAGTCTCGCTGGCCTCTGTCGCCCCCGCGCTCGTCTTCTCAGGCGCAGCCTCCTCACTACAGCCGCTCAAAAACTCTGAGGAGGATCTGAGACTTTATCGTCAACGCGACTCGATCACAGACTCAGACGGACACGTTGAGTCGCCTGCTGCGGACGCGTCCCCCACCGATTCGGTTTAGGTGTCACCGAAACGTCGTCTCCGCCTGGACGGTGTTCGGAGGAGGGGAGGAGGACGGGGGGAGGGGGAGGAGGAGGGAGGAGGAGGTGGAGGAGGTGGAGGAGGAGGAGAGGAGGGGAGAAGGAGGTGGAGGAGAGGAGGTAGAGGAGGAGGGGAGAAGGAGGTGGAGGAGGGAGAGGAAGAAGGGAGTAGGAGGGGAGGAGGTACAGGAGGAGGGGAGGAGGAGGTGGAGGAGGGAGAGGAGGAGGGGAGGAGGAAAGTGTGCACTGGAAAAATCTCCCTGTTTGTGACACAGAGACGACCAGAGACAAACGGGTCCTGAGTGGACGTTGGTTCGATTTAAAGGTTCACGAGATAAAGAGACTGAGAAACACTGTTCAACCGTCGTCTCCTCCCAACCGTTGTCTCCTCCCAAACGTCGTCTCCTCCACACCGTCGTCTCCTCCCAACCGTCGTCTCCTCCCAAACGTCGTCTCCTCCCAACCGTCGTCTCCTCCCAACCGTCGTCTCCTCCCAACCGTCGTCTCCTCCCAACCGTCGTCTCCTCCCAACCGTCGTCTCCTCCCAAAGGTCGTCTCCTCCCAACTGTCGTCTCCTCCCAACCGTTGTCTCCTCCCAACCGTTGTCTCCCCCCAACCGTCGTCTCCTCCCAGCCGTCGTCTCCCCCCAACCGTCGTCTCCTCCCAGCACTCGTCTCCTCCCAACCGTCGTCTCCTCCCAGCCGTCGTCTCCCCCCAACCGTCGTCTCCTCCCAGCCGTCGTCTCCCCCCAACCGTCGTCTCCTCCCAACACTCGTCTCCTCCCAACCGTCGTCTCCTCCCAACCGTTGTCTCCTCCCAACCGTCGTCTCCTCCCAAAGGTCGTCTCCTCCCAACTGTCGTCTCCTCCCAAAAGTCGTCTCCTCCCAACCGTTGTCTCCTCCCAACCGTTGTCTCCCCCCAACCGTCGTCTCCTCCCGACCGTCGTCTCCCCCCAACCGTCGTCTCCTCCCGACCGTCGTCTCCTCCCAACCGTCGTCTCCTCCCAAAGGTCGTCTCCTCCCAACTGTCGTCTCCTCCCAAAAGTCGTCTCCTCCCAACCGTTGTCTCCTCCCAACCGTTGTCTCCTCCCAACCGTCGTCTCCTCCTCTCCCCCCAACCGTCGTCTCCTCCCAGCACTCGTCTCCTCCCAACCGTCGTCTCCTCCCAGCCGTCGTCTCCCCCCAGCCGTCGTCTCCTCCCAGCCGTCTCCCCCAACCGTCGTCTCCCCCCAACCGTCGTCTCCTCCCAGCACTCGTCTCCTCCACACCGTCGTCTCCTCCCAAACGTCGTCTCCTCCCAGCCGTCGTCTCCCCCCAACCGTCGTCTCCCCCCAACCGTCGTCTCCTCCCAACACTCGTCTCCTCCCAACCGTCGTCTCCCCCCAACCGTCGTCTCCTCCCAGCACTCGTCTCCTCCACACCGTCGTCTCCTCCCAAACGTCGTCTCCTCCCAACCGTCGTCTCCCCCCAACCGTCGTCTCCCCCCAACCGTCGTCTCCTCCCAACCGTCGTCTCCTCCCAACCGTGGTCCATACGACTGTTAAAAAACAACACATGGACAGTTTTGTGACCTGCCGCTGCTCTGGTTCAGGTTTAGGAACTAAAACTACCGGGTCAGGGTTGGTACCAGAGGGTGGTCAGACTGGTGGTCAGACCATCATCCCTGGTGTCAACGCTGCGGTTCGTCTCCTCTTGTATCAGCGTCGGGACAAACTTCAGTCTCGTATAGAATAAATATCCACATCTGATGGAAAGATCGTTGGGATATTTATTGATCGCATTCGTCTTCGCAACCTGAGTCTAAAACAGCTGATACGACAAAAAACTTAACCGACTTAACTGAGAGAGGTCATGACACACACACACACACACACAGTCGGGTTGAGTTGTGTCAACAGAAAGAAGAAGTTTGTCACTTTGGCTTTTAGAAAGAAAAATAAAACAGATGCAGTGACACGAAGAGACACTGGACGAGTCCCATAGGAAACAATACTCTCCCTCTCATTCTTTCGGGGTCATGTGATGTCGTCCTTGGATACCCCTCTGAGAGATGCAGTATGTAAATCTGTTTCTACGGTGACACTGTCATAGCAAACACACGCGAAGTGTCATAGCTGTGCGTGTGCGTGTGTGTGTGATGAGCATGCGAAGACCTGAACACTGGAAAAATTAAGAAACAAACTAAAACCGCAAACAAATAAACTAAAAGCTGCAAAAAGGCTAAAAGACACCATCAAGCTACAAAACACTGGAAAATGTTTCAAGAAATATTTATTAAAAAAACCTACAAAAAGCTGCATAAACTACAGTAAAGCTACAAACGCCCACAGCAAAAAAACACAGACAGGATACGAACCATCATCTCCGGTGTCACGGGTCGGTTTAAATGTCTTCATCACCTAAAAAACTAGCAGAAGCTAAAGAAAGCTGTAAAAACCTACAAAGAGCCACACGAACCACCACAAATAACAACAAACGATACAAAACCCACAATAACGTTGAAAGAAAAAAAAATCTACAAAAAACGACGTCAACAAACACAAACCAAGAACGAATTTAAACAAAACTGGAGCCGAAAAACCTACAAAAGCCTGAGAAAAAGTTTTAGCAGTTCTCAGGTTTCAGGTTCATATTTCGATTTTTTTCGGTTTCTGGCTGCATCTACTGCAGCCACTTCACCTTGAAAAGACATCAGAGAGGCCCTGGAATAATCTGGAGGATCCTGGAGAATCCTGGAAGTGTTGTGAGCTGAGGGACCGGGATCGGTTTGAGTCCAGACCGTCAGAACAAAGAACAAAGAGCTCGATGAGGCCGGAGCTGATCCAGAGCCAGTTTATCAGAGAGGACAAAGTGGAGCTCTGGGACTCAGGGGCTGGAACACTCACACACACACACACACACACACACACACACACACACACGCACGGAGCATGTGTAATGAAGTATCCTCAGACACAGAGTCTCTACGTTCATCGTATAGATTTTAGTTACAACGAAGTAAAATGAAACCCGAGCTGAGATTCTGCTTCTGTGTTTCGTTTTGTTTTGAAAGTAGAAACCGGTTTGAAAAGTGGAGACATTTTAGCCAAGTGAAGATCTTTACATTTTCTGTGTAATGGTGTGGACTGGTTTACGGGACATTTTTGTCGAGTGGGGACGTCGTTGCAAAGTGGTTTTACGATAACATGAACTTTTAACCTTAGAACAAGGTTGAGGATGGTCCTCAAACATATACAAGTACAAACGTGTGTTTGTTAGTCTCTGTGTGTGTGTTTGTTAGTCTCTGTGTGTGTGTGTGTATGTGTGTGTGTGTGTGTGTGTGTGTGTGTGTGTGTGTGTGTGTGTGTGTGTGTACCTACTTATGCTGAATATTCTGGAGGGAATTAATCTACATGTTCAGAGGGATGATGGAGGGATGATGGAGATGTGGAGCCAACAGATCAGATTATAATCCTCTGAGGGGATATCTGGGGAGTAGGAGGTGGAGGAGGAGGTAGGGAAGGAGAGGAGGAGGTGGAGGAGGTGATGAGGAGGTAGGGAAGGAGAGGAGGAGGTGGAGGAGGACATGAGGATGTAGGGAAAGAGAGGAGGAGGTAGGGAAGGAGAGGAGGAGGTAGGGAAGGAGATGGGGGGGGTGATGAGGAGGTAGGAAAGGAGAGGAAGAGGTGGAGGAGGGGAAGAGGAAGTAGGGAAGGAGAGGAGGAGGTAGGAAAGGAGATGAGGATGTAGGGAAGGAGAGGGGGAAATGATGTTGAGTCTCAGTGTTTTTGTCATGAATGTGCTGAATGTGCAGTTTGTTTGTAATGAACGTAAAGCAGAAGCAATTAACACTCACAACTGAAATGAAGAAAATGAAAAAAACAGCTGGATTGCAATTTGTCCTTTAATGCGATGTTTGTCTGACACGATGTGTGTGTGTGTGGGCGGTGTGTCTCCAGGGTAACGTGTTCCTAATTAAACAGTGATGACTTTCCATAATTTTATGACAATTGGAAAAACACCAACACACACAGAATGAAAGGATGAATTGTGAGAAGTTTCAGCAGAAGGTGAATTATTTTTCCTTACGGCGTCGAAACTTTAAGTTCGTCAACATGTCCCTGTCGGGGGCTTCGTCCCGTCTTTACTGTCGCTCACAGTCGTTGGAAACGCTCACAACAAAGAGCAAAACAACATTTGTCGTGTAAAGCCGCGCGTTCACCGAACATCTCGTCATCAGTCGGGATCAGTCTGTCGGTTTCAAGTCGGGTCAGGTTAAGGGATGTTGAAAAGGGGGGCGTTTTTCTGTGTCGGAGACAGATTTGAAGTGCGGGGACATTTTTGTGCAGCGAGGACATGTGAGGACGAGTGTTTGACACATTGTTTTGTGTGAGTCCACGTGTCCCTGAATCTCTACGACGGAGGAGACACGCGGTGGACACATTTATGGGAAATGCATAATTGTGGATCCTGATCGCGTGGCGAACCGGATCGTCTCCAGATGCGGCCCGGAGGACCTGATCACATTCTGATTGCCGATCCGAGTACAGGTCGCGGGTCAGCGTCTGAAACTCTCATTTGAACAGTGCGATCTGAAACTGCCCGTTCATCCTCACGCGGTCCTGCCGCTTCATCGGTCAATAAACCGCGCGGCCCGGGCTCTGGTGAGTCCAGGTGTCGCGGCGTAAGCGGACCGACCGACTCTAAACCGCCGAGCTCCCTCCGCAGGTCAGAGATCGGCTGTTAATGAGCAAACGTTTGACTGAACTCTGAGTTCGGGTTCACTTCCTCAGGCAAATGAATTCTATCGACTGCTGTTGGTGAGTATCTGTCTCCTCTCTGTGAGGTCGCAGGTCGTGCCGGTAATAAACAACTTCACACTCATGAACGAACTGAGAGCTTCCTCCCGCCGGATGAGCCGACGCCGACTCTTCGTTCCTTGAATCAGACTGCGCAGAGGCAGCGTTTGACACGACCGAACCTCTGGCTCGATAATTAATTCGCATGACGTAATACGATACAGTCAGACCCGAACGCCTTAACACCTCCCTCCACACGCCTCGCTGTGTTTCACATCGATTAAACCTGTTCAATATCAGAGGAGGTTCGGTGTGTGCTCAGCGCCCGGGTCACTTTCGGATTCTCCGAGGTCACCGAGCTCTGGGCTAAGGAGAGAAGAAGAAGACGACGAGAGGTAATTAATGACCCACGGAGAGGAGGAAGTCGTTTAAAGGAGGCTGAAAGCCGCCAACTGAAGAGCGAAGCCTCCCGCTCCTCTTCTCTTGTCTCATCTCCTGCATCGCCACCACCGAGGAAGGGATTAGAGCCCGGATCCGTTGTCTGAGGATATTTAAGTGTAAAGCAGCATCACTAGTCCTGACACTAAACCCAGGACTTTGTTCAGCTGAATTATCTCCGCCGACACAACCGAACCGAGTCGTCTGTCGTCACGGGAGCCGTCAAACACGCGACACTCACTGAAACGTCATGTTTTTTAAATTACTGTCAGGATGGCCGCGTCAAATATGAACAGAGACTTTAAGAGTAGAAGCGTCAACAAAAGTCTGGGAAACCCATGAAGTCAACACCTGAACAGTTACTGTTGGTGCCAGAGACTATTCCCATCGGAAGAGAACGCACCTCAAGTCACACCCGTGTTCTCAGCTAATCCATGGACAAAGTATAAGAACTGGATTCTGGACTCCAGAAAGGTGCCCGGCCACTTGAATCAAATCGTCGGCCCGGTTCATAGGCCTGAAGGGTTTTGTCGTCTAAAGACTGATGACTGACTGTCGACTTTTTCAAGGTTTTTTGGGATGTTTTTGTTGCAGCACTGCGTGCAGCAGTATGTTTTTACTAAGTAACAGCGCGACTGCCGCTCCGTGTTCGGACCAAACTGACACATAACTGGTATTTTGGGGTCCGTCTTGGATATAACCAGTAATCATGTTTTGAAATAAATTGACAGGAACTGGTTGGCAGGGAAGGGACTTTCTCCAGATCAGCAGAGGACAGAAAACACGTAATGCTGGATACGTTTTCATGAAGGGAGCAGCACTGACCAGTCTTCTGTACAATCGGTCGGGTCTGTAAGATGCTCAACTCTAGTTGCTGCCCAAAGCGCAATTACTAAGAAGTAAGTGGTGTAACTCACCTACAGCAGCTGTCTCTGCACAGTCAGCAGCAGCGACTGTCAGGGGGCCGGATAAAATGGCGATGGGCTGGATGAGCAGACCCAACAGCCAATCGGGTGCCGGGCATGAATAAAAGTTCTTCCGTTTTCTACTTTGCATTTGTCCATTTCTCTATACAACAGTCCGTAGACAGAACATTCTAAAATCTTTGTTATCCATGGAAATATACAGGTTTTTCCACTTTTCTCTTATTGACTTTTTATACGTGAAACCGTACAGAACATCTTTTAGTGACGTTGTTTTCACAAGGCGATGAAGAACCTTTTAACCCGTGTTTTTTGTGATAAAGTCCGAACTGTTTCCTGCAGTTTACAACCGGCTGTGTATCTTTGTGTCCGGGGGATTTGGGAAGCTCACAGTTCAGTCCTGGTTTCTGGTCTCTACGGAGCGTGCCCAGATGGTCAGTCTGACACACACACACACACACACACACACACTCACACTTCTGTCCCGCTGACCTCACTAACTTTCTCCTGCAGTGTGTTTCCTCACGAACGCCGACCGACCTTGTTACATCTCGTTTTCAGATGTAATATTTGTTCAGACGGTCCAGGTTTATCTTCGGGTGGTAAAGACGGTGAACGGGGTTCATGTCCAAACACAGGTCAATTCACCTGTCGGATAATAGCGGCGTACAGAGGAAAAGGAGAGGTAGTCCCCAGAAAAGTTTGACCTACAAGGTCCTCATCAGACAACATCCATGGGATCAAACAGCAGACTGGGGCCGAACCCAAACCTCCACCCTCTGGACCTGGACTTCAGTCGTATGTACAGCGACGTCTTCGCCGTCATCACGCCCAGTGTGCGAGGCTGCTGGACTGCCAGGGGACGAAGGGAGCGACGAGACGGGACTTAAAGACCTCACGTGTTTCCATGGAGACGAATCTAAATCGAAAACCCGGAGTTTCCGGTTCTCAGTTTCTCAGACTGTCTTGTGTCCGAATCGAGGCTCCAAGGACAGAGGGAGGTGCCTCTTGATGGCAAGTTGTGGTTTGTGATTTTGGGTTTTCTGAATAAAGCTGACTTGACCATTAGGGAGGGAAAAAGGAAATGACATTAATCGACTTGAGACTTAGATGTAACTTTGCTGGTCTGACCTCTGACCTCTAACCTCAGTGGATAAAATCATTCAGGCCGGAGCTTCACTCAAAGATAAACATCAGTGTGTTTATCGAGCTTCACTCTGTAGATAAACATGTATCTGTCTCTCTGTCTATCCACCGTTTACATCTCAAATCACTTACTGCTAAACACAACACATCACCCGTCCTCCCGTCCTCCCGTCCTCCCGTCCATCTGTCCGTCCGTCAGAGCCGGTCCACTTCATCGGCTCCGAGCTGTGACTGAAACACGGAAACTCCATTAGACCGACAGCAGCAGGCCGCTAACATTGGCCGCTTACAGCTCCACTGTCTGTCTGTTAGATGCAGAGATCCTCTGGAGACCAAGCAGAGACCGTCAGTCCTCTTCTCTCTCCTCCTCCTCTTTAACATCACAGAGGGTTGTCCCCCCCCGCCACCTTTAAGGTGGCTGATATTAAACCAGTTAAGTCAGTGTTTCTGTCAGGAGAGAGATTAAAGAGAGAGAGAGATGAAGAGGAGGAGAGGTGAGGTCTGTCCTCAGATCAGAGTCTGGAGGATTTCGGTGTGCGAAGGTTTAATCAGGAGCTCGTTAGTGACACTTGACGTCTTCAACGAGGTTTTCCAGCCGCTCGGCAGCTTCCTGTTCCTCCTACACACAGATTAAGACTTCGTTAAGGACTGAAACTTAGAGTCACGTGATCCCCGAAAACACAGCCACCACAGCCGGACCAGGGCGAACCAGGACCTCGACGAAGAAGAAATCTCGGACTGGACTGGACCAGTTCCGGCAGAAACTCAGTGGATGGATTATTTTTTTGGAGCCTCCTTCTCCCTCATTACGACCTCAGCTGCTTCGCCAGGTTGAACCAAAGCCTCCTGTCATGTCTCTGTGCCTCCGTCTTCTTTATAGTTCAATCATTTTCCCTCCCATTAGTTTGAAGGGCGGCTGTGTTAACGGTTTCCATGGTAACCTTCATTAACAAAGAGCAGCGCGGCGTCTGTGTGTTGGATCACATTTCTGATCACATTATGTCCACTAATAACAACAATAATGATGGTAAATGTTTAACTTTTAATGCGGAGGGGCTCGTCATTAACACACCTTCACTCCTCTTTTTTATCTTTTATTCATCTCTTCCTCTTTCATCTGCTGCAGGTTTTTATTATAACGATCACCAGTTCACACGGAAGCTTTTCTCTGTTTCCTCTGATAATAGAGATAAAACAGGACACTTCCTCCTCGTCTGCAGACGCAGAGTTTATCTTATTATATACATTAGATTCACTTATGTGAGGTTTCATTTATAAATATTATTTAGGTTTAGATTGGGTTTATGTTCGGGTTCGTTTTAGTTTCATTTGACATGTTTTATAGTTTTATTTCAGACCTTTACGTGCTGCTCGGCGACACTTTGTCCTTTACTGTTACACAGTCGACAAGTTCAAGGCTCAAGGACCATTTGAGGGCCATTTGGAACTCCTCAAAAAGCCCTAGAATCTTTTCAAGGATCCCTGGAACCCCTTCATTCAATACTTGCAGCTTCTCAAGGACTACAACCTCTTCAAGGCCACACGGTGCAATTTACACCGTGTCCAGAACCTGTGGTACCTACTCAAGGATCTCAAGGATCCCTGGAACCCCAGTGAGGCTGGGAGAGAATCCTGCCCTCTGATTGGCTGTCAGGTGTCAACACAGGTCAACAGTTCTAAATCAGAGCTCAAGGTGATTAACTTGCAAGTTACCATAGCAACCAGACTGATGCTTCACGTAACTGGCAGGTAAACTAACAGATGACAGGTTAAACCGTCCACACACATGATAACAGACTCAGACAAAGTCTTTCACATTTTCTTCTTTTTAATTTACAGTCCCCCACACCCCCACTACACACACACACACACACACACACACACACACACACACACCTTGTGGATTCAGCAGGTGTTGTCATTACAGAGAGAGAGAGATGCTGTGTTTTATTGGCTGAGCTCCGTCTGTCTGTCTGTCTTAATGAGCTCTCATTATTAGCTCGTTAGCTCGTTAAGGTGGGAGGGGTCATTAACGAGACAAACTGACCAGCCTCCAGACACACCCTGCACACACACACACACACACACACACACACACACACACACGCGCACACACACACAGCAGCTGTGTGATGACCACCTCACATTAAAACTTTAATTTTTTCTTTTATGGGTCTCATTAATGTTTTTTTTTAGGGCACTGCTAATGCTCTGCCACACACACACACACACACACACACACACACACACACACACACACATACACGGGTGTAATTTGGTTTTATCCCTGTCATTAGCTTTTACTCAGTAGCTGCAGTTGACCTTTCGGACTGACTGACAGATTTAGGGTGACAGACGGTTTCTGATCAGAATCACAGACAGTTCGGCCTCTGACTCTGGTGACCAGGATCCAACATAAGCAGGAGAAGAACCAGCTTCAAACAAAGCCACGGCGGAGAACATCTGCGCGACAGAGGATGAGCAGCGGAAACCTCAGCCGTGTGGGAACAGACACGTTTCTCGAGTGTTGCTCTGCAGCCGTTGGGCTGGAGCGCCGAGCTCGGAGACTCCACATCTTCTGCTCTGCTCCTCCTCCTCCTCAGTCTCCTCATATCCAGCACCTCCTCTCCTTCACTACCACCTTCTCTTCCTGCTCTTATTCTTCCGGAATAACAGGATGGACTGTTTCCTTTGACCCCGACTGCAGCTCTGCCGTAAACTCAAAGGGCCATTCCGTAGATTGAATTCAGTCAAGGATACCTTGTTTGTCCCAAAGGGCCAAGTGGAGTCAGTGAATCCACAAGCACAACAGCGAAAAACATAAAACAATCCATAAAAACAAACATTAGAGAGTTCAAATACACAAGGATCGAGAACATTGGTCAACAAAGTCCAGCAGCCCAAAGGCTCATAACATGTTACAGAGCAGAAGTCAGAACTTCCCTCCACTTGTTTTACATGCAGGTGATCTTAAATCCATCCCGATGGCAGCAGCTCACAGTGTTCACAGAGGACATCATGTGCGGCGGCTGATAGTCTTTCCGGCAGAAGAGATTAAGTTGTCACTGGATCAAACACCGCTCTGATGGAATTTGTAGCTCAGGATGACTAGTCATGGTGGACACTGTCCAGCCTGTGAAAACCGCAGCCCAATGTCCTCTGTGCAGTGACGTCAGCCGATTTGTCTCAGCTCGGAGACAGAACTATAACAGAAACCCTGCACTGCAAAGCGCAGATGCCAGCCAGGGAAGGTTTGAAATGAAAGACACAGTGTCGTCAGGAAATAGAAGTCAGGATTTCCCCACCTCTGCTTCATCTGCTTGGACCATTTAATAAGAAATCCCCAAACGTTATGGACGTGAAGTTCTTTTTGGTGAAGTGCACCTTTAACTGCATAACTACAAGTGTTGTAAGTAACTGCTGCATCTCTTAGCAGATCAACACAGACAGACCCTACAGGACCCCCTATGAAATATCATAGGAAAACACCTCTGACTTCCACGCCTATCCCCAACCCTCACCCTAACCCTAACCTGAACCTGGTTCTAACCTGAACCCTAAAACCAGGTCTGGACCCTCAAACAGCCCTTTGAAGGTGTGAGGACTGGACAAAATCTCCTGTCTGTCCCAAAATGTCCTCACTCCCAAGGTCTAAAACTCAAACTGGTCCTCACAAAGATAGAAGTACAATTACACACACACACAGATCAGAGTCAACATTAGAGGGAATATATGATATTTCCCAGAATGCTTCAGGGCACCCTCGTCCTCTAAACTCTGAGCTCTCTGATAGATCTGAACTGCTTCCAATCATCAATCATCACACACACACACACACACACACACACACACAGATGACCAGTGTGTGATTGAAGCAGTTCGCTGTCCTACAGGGAAAAGTCTTAAAGGGGAATTCCACTTTTCTCATCATTAAAGAAAGTCAAAAACTAAAGACCAAAAGCCAATGTAAGTAAAAATCTGAAAATGTGAGTCACTGAGACACGAAGCCACAGATCTGAGAGCTGATCTGGAGCTTCTTGCGGTTGATCACCGACTCTCTCGTCTACTGCTGAAACTGATCCCTGCTGCATCACGTCCGGACTCTACAACCGCAGCAGTGTGGACAGTTCGTAAAAACCCGCCCTGTCCCGAAGGCGACCCGACCTGGACGTCTTCTCTGGACGCTCCAGCGACGATGCTGTTTCCATCACCAGGTTTATGTTTACAGATTGATTTCTGCAGCTTCATACATCCTCCACGTCTAGATTAGTTACTGTTGCTCTTGAGTTCCTATGGGTTTGAATGCAGACTCGGATTATTCTACCGTTTAGATGAGCTAATGCTAAATTAAAACTGACCCATTATGAATGTGTTGACCATAGGATCGATGCCGACTCGCACATCTTCGTGATGAAACACAAATTTCAAGCTTGAAATCTCCTCTTCTGCAACGCTGCAGGATGCTGAGATAATCCAGCTTTGCACGAAACAACCCATAATTATGACCCAACCGGAACAACAATGTGTGTGTGTGTGTGTGTGTGTGTGTGTGTGCGTGATCACAAGTCGGGATGATGCTGTGCTCATATCGAACCTCAGTGAGAAAAACTACCAAGACGTGACTCAACAATGAATCTTCCGTTTCCGTTATTATCCCGGATAAATCTCACATCCTGGTAAAACTGCTACATGTGTCACTGGCTGACATATGTGGTGACATTTTTCTGTAACTTAAATGAAAAATGAAAAATGCATAAACATGCGGTGCCCAGATGGTTTTTCTACGTCAGGACTACACGAACGTCTGCTCACAACCATTTCACAACCAATTGAAGACCACGTTATAAGTTTCTGTCTGAAAAGAACAGAGAACGAATCCGTCGCGGATGTTTTGCACTTGGAAAGTACTTGAAGGGTTTTCGGTTTTGGGTCCAGGAGGACCGATACTGGACGCGGTCCCCATGTTACCGCATGTTTACAACCATTTCTAACTCGAGCCAAACCGAATACAACTGCGATTAGAAGAGAAAAGGCCACTTGACGTTACCGACTCGCTGTATGTGACCTATGTGCATAGATGTTCACACGTCAGAAAAATTTCATAACTTTATTTGATTTTCGCTTTTCTGTGAATGTCACAGTTTGTGCTTTTAATGTGTTCACCGTCTGACTGATGGTTTGTCGGGTTATGTGAACACTCATTTGGCAAAAAATGACTCGTAACTGTATGTTCTGTGCAACTCGGTCTCCTACACATGACGTTTCTATACAACTAAACTGCAACAGCAAATCCGTTTTCCAGGAAACGGGATCTGGATCATGATCAGAGGCAACGTTTTCTTTGAATGAATGAAGCCACAATTAATAAAAGCAGCAGAGTCTCCAGAAGCTGGACTGTCAGACCAGAGACCAGGTCCACATCCAGAGTCCCATCTGTGGTTTAGGCAACAGCAGCTCTTTGGGTCAGGTTCAGGAAAGATGGTGGTTTTGGTTCAATGGAAATAAACAGGTTTTGTGCGAAGTCACTGTGAACTTTTGCCGGCAGTGGAAAGCTTTTAATGTGAAGCTGTTCTGCAGCTTCACATTAAAAGCTTTCAACTGCAGGAAATGTTGCGTTTGCCCTTAGCAGCAACTTAATACATCATTTTTCCAGGAATGTCTCCGCAGACGTCCAGTTCATAAAACTGCAAATATATAAATACTGCAGCACTGTCATCAGTGGCCACAGGCTCAGTCAGCGCTGCGTTACCTCATTCGGCGACGGATGGTGACTCAACAGACCTCTATTGAAATGAAAGTCTTGGAGACTGACGCTTTAACACAAAACCTGTTTCGGATAAACAGAATGAAGTCAGGTAATTTCAAGTGTTTGAACTGAATCGTGAAGTTTTTCATTTAAATGAAGCGGATTCCACTATTTACCTTTGTTATTCATCAGTTTTATCAAAGTTCATTAGACTTCATTTCACTGTGATGGGCTGGGACGCCCCCTAGTGCGCCCTCGGAGACGCCCTCCCCGACCATCGACATGCAGCTCTGAAGTCGTGTAAATCCCTCCTGACATTCTGCATCAACGCCGCAGCTTTTCAGCGTGAACCAGTTTATTCCGACACATGATGTTTAAATGAAACATTTAGACCCAGACTGAGCTCTGATTCTGGTCTTCATTAAAATAAAAAGTCTCCATGTGAACAGAGACTGTGTTTCTGTTATTCTGTCCAAGCCTGAGGATAAAGAGGAATATTATAATGTGTCAGAAACACTGAAACTCAGAAACCTGACGAGTGTGTGCGTCCCCTGGCGATGGCAGCTAATCTTCTCTGATGACCGCTGGGAACGACACGATCGTCACATCATCTAACGACAAGCGCCCGCGCGCGCACACACACACAACACACGCACACAAACACACTCCTCAGTAATTAGTAGTCCTGTGTTCTTGCTGCCAAGCTGTTACTGTGGGCTCTCAGCTGCCAGTCACAGTGATTCCCTCTGTAATTCAGCAGCCAATCAGCTGCAGAGAGCCCTGCAGCTACAAACAGACAGACAGAGAGAGAGATGAAGAGAAAGGAAGAAGGGAGGAGAGAGGAGAGGGAGTCAATTAAAGAGATGAATAGAGAGACGGAGAGACGCTCTGCTCGAGCAAAAAGACCAAACTTGTGTTTGGATCTACTTGTCCTCTCCTCTGCACTTCCGACCCGTGAAACATAAAAACCCACGGGTCAGATTTTCATTAAAGAGCAAATTAACAGCTCGTCCGAGCGTCGCCACGTCGTCTTCACTGATCCAGAAAATACAAACACAGTTATTTCAAAGAACTGCTTGAAGCTGAGAGACGTAGAACTCTCAAATATTTCAGAGAAAAGTCCAAAAAATACAATATAAACTTTTATATGCAGAACTGTGAAGCACCTGACGACCCCTCAGGTTTACCTCGTGACCCCCTGGAGGGGCCCGACCCCCGGGTTGGGAACCAGTGGACTGAACTCTCTCCCTGTCTCTGACGTAGCTAAAAGCAGCTCCAGCAGTAAAACGCTGCCGAAGCCTCCGTGACTCAGTGATAACAGACGGTGACTGATAATATGTCAGTCAGGACGATCGCTCTCAGCTCTTTGAGCTCATTCTGCTAAAAACTCTTTGTAGAGGAGTATTGTTGCAGTGAGGTATTAGTACTGAAGGAGAGGATTTGAATACTTCTTCCACCACTGGTGCTTGGTTAAGCACTGGGTAACGTTATGTCACACAAACAACGGGGACTGACTCCTTCAGCGGCTGCAATAAACTCAGAAGGCCTGAAACATCCCACGTAGTCCAGCAATTCACAGGAAATAAAGCAAAGATCATGAAAAGGATGAAAAAGATACAGAGCGGACCGGACAGAGATTTAACCCACACTGTGAGACATTACCATAACAATAAATAATGAGCATTTCACTGGCGGAGGCCTCTTCAAGCTGGGAGCACAAGGTGCTTTCCAGTGCAGGAAGACAGCGTGAAAACAGATCGCTTATAAAAACAACAGCTACACCTGTTAAAAAATCATCAAAAGTAAAACAAGTGAAACAATCAAATATCAACATAAAACCTGGTGTTAACACAACGGGGCTGGTAACATCGAAACAAGCTCAGTCAAGCTGAGAGGGTGAGTCTGCGAAAATGTGTTTGTTACGTGATTTACTGCTACTACTGGGTCTGTCAGGGTCTTCACAGTCACATGAAAGTAATAAACTGGGCAAAAACTGGTCATAAACTGGTCACTTACTGGCCAGCGGAGCGTTTCCGTCTCTTCCTTCAGAGTTTCTAATCAGTTTATATTAATTAAAGAGGCGGGGAGATTCGTTAGCGCCCTAACGAGTGACTAACAGCCCAGAGATCGTTTACACACTCAGAACAAACAATTAAACAATTAGAGTAAAACCTGTTCCTGTAAACACACTCAGCGGCTCGTTAGGACACTTTGCTGCTAACGAGCTGATATTGCTACTGTCTGTCTCTCTGAGTAATTAAATCCTTAGTGTTACACTCAGCCTCTTAGACTCAAGGCCAGCTCCTCGCGAAGGCCCTGGAAGCTAACGAGCTCACTCTGTAAACTCATTAAATGTGAATCCACGCTGCTAACGAGCTAGCACGCACAAACGCAACACGGTTACGCGGCATGTTGTTGGTTTAACATCGCCGCCTCCCACCAGATACAGACCAGAGAGGAAGAGAGTGCGGAGCGTCCCCCAAACATGACGAACAGCGACCACGCACACAGTCCTCCATTTGACTGATCTGAATAAAACTTGTATATTCATATTAGAGACCTTATTCCTCCCTGACCTCTGACCTCTGACCCCTGACCTGTTAAATGTCAGGGAGGCGGAGGCTGATCTGGATCCAGCTGTGGGGAATAAAAGAGAAGTCATGTGACCTACAAAGACGTCATGTTGGCGAGACGTTCGACTCGCTGCGGCTTTGAACACAGTCAGAGTCCTGATGCTCAGAAATGTCAGTGAACATGCAGCTGAGGCTGCGGGACGAGGTTCGGACCTGCAGACACGACACAGTCAGAAAATCAAACCAGGAGACGGGAGAAGACGCCAGGCTGAGGTCGCTCGGGAAGATCTGACACAGCATCGTCATGTAGAGGCCACTCTACATTCAGTCATGCCGCTGATCGATCACCTGATCGATCAATAATCTGTCTGTCGGACGATCGGCCTAATTTCTGGTGGGAAACTGTGGTCAGCTGTCTACAGTCTGAGCTGTTCTGAGATCAGATTTCCAACACAGCTGATGTGATAACCTGTAAAGAGCTGGTTTTAACGTCTCTGCAGTGTGTTGCTATAAACTGTGGTGTTGAGGCTGCGTTATTATATTTTGAACAAATCCCAATAATTGGTCATTTGAATTGTCACTGAGCAAAGTGATCAGAGGTTCGGTGTTTAGCTTCAGTGTGAGCTCCACGTCAAGGTCGCTGAGTCGATCCCAACAGTGAGAGAACACGTTGCAGGTTCTGGTCGTGTTAAACTATGAAGTGTGCGTTAACACAATGTACGAGAACAACCGCAACACAGACTCCAGCACTGTCAGCAGTGACGTAGCTTCAGTCCGAGCTCCGCAGTCTGGATGAGAGTTAGCGTCGCCCTCCCCGGTCCCCCCTGGACGGCCCCCGATCGGCTCCCAGCAGGCCCCGCTAAGGTGGCCCCCGGTCGGCCCGTGGTCGGCCCCTGGTCGGCCCCCGTTCGGCTCCCGGTCGGCTCTGTGTAGGTGGGCCCGTGTAGGTGGCCCCCGGTCGGCTCCCGGTCGACTCCGTGTAGGTGGGCCCGTATAGGTGGCCCCCCAGTCGGCCCCTGGTCGGCCCCTGGTCGGCCCCTGGTCGCCCCTGGTCGGCCCCTGGTCGGCCCCTGGTCAGCCCCCGTTCGGCTCCCGGTCGGCCCCGTGTACGTGGGCCCGTATAGGTGGCCCCCGGTCGGCCCCTGGTCGGCCCCTGGTCGGCCCCTGGTCGGCCCCCGGTCGGCTCTGTGTAGGTGGGCCCGTGTAGGTGGCCCCCGGTCGGCCCCCAGTCGGCCCCCAGTAGGCCCCGCGTAGGTGGCCCCGGTCGGCCCCTGGATGGCCCCTGGTTGGCCCCAGCAGGCCCGCCAAGGTGGCCCCCGGTCGGCCCCCAGTCGGCCCCCAGTAGGCCCCGCGTAGGTGGCCCCGGTCGGCCCCTGGATGGCCCCTGGTTGGCCCCCAGCAGGCCCCGCTAAGGTGGCCCCCGGTCGGCCCCTGGTCGGCCCCTGGTCGGCCCCCGTTCGGCTCCCGGTCGGCTCTGTGTAGGTGGGCCCGTGTAGGTGGCCCCCGGTCGGCTCCCGGTCGACTCCGTGTAGGTGGGCCGGCCCCTGGTCGCCCCTGGTCGGCCCCTGGTCGGCCCCTGGTCGGCCCCTGGTCAGCCCCCGGTCGGCCCCTGGTCGGCCCCTGGTCGGCCCCTGGTCAGCCCCCGTTCGGCTCCCGGTCGGCCCCTGGTCGGCCCCTGGTCGCCCCTGGTCGCCCCGGGTCGGCCCCTGGTCGGCCCCTGGTCGGCCCCTGGTCGGCCCTGGTCGGCCCCTGGTCGGCCCCTGGTCGGCCCCCGGTCGGCTCTGTGTAGGTGGGCCCGTGTAGGTGGCCCCGGTCGGCCCCTGGATGGCCCCCAGTAGGCCCCGCGTAGGTGGCCCCGGTCGGCCCCTGGATGGCCCCTGGTTGGCCCCCAGCAGGCCCCGCTAAGGTGGCCCCCGGTCGGCCCCTGGTCGGCCCCTGGTCGGCCCCCGTTCGGCTCCCGGTCGGCTCTGTGTAGGTGGGCCCGTGTAGGTGGCCCCGGTCGGCCCCCGTTCGGCTCGCGGTCGACTCCGTGTAGGTGTGCCCGTATAGGTGGCCCCCGGTCGGCCCCTGGTCGGCCCTTTGTTGGATCTAATGGGGCTTTTTAAAAGTGACATAGGTTTCATACAGACAGACAGACAGGCAGGCAGACAGACAGACAGGCAGACAGACAGGCAGACAGTTGGTCAGGACGGTGTTAACGAGACGTCTGTCAGCCGCCACTTCAGGTGATTAAACTTAAATTAATCGTCCATGTTGGCGTGTGTGGCTGCAGCAGCAGGCCGTCACCGCACAGCGCCGCGGTCTCCACGGAAACACAATCAGTCATCATCGGCGTCACACTCGACATCATCATCATCATAATTACTGTTATTATAGGTCGCTGCGATACTGAGTCCGAGGAACACAGTGACCGGGTTTAATGTGTTTTAATGTGTGTGTGTGTGAAACAGTGAATCGGCTTCTGAAGGCTGATCTACATACAGAGCTGTTAATTAGCTCTGTCAATCATCCTGCACTGTGTGTGTGCGTGTGTGTGCGCTGATCCTCCTTCGTTTTCCAGGTCATCTTGTCATTGGTCACTCTCCATCTGTCAATCAAACAGCTTCAGAACTGAAATTTTCTCCTTTCAAATGTTAAAGAAGCTGAAAGTTTCCCTCATTTGAATCCGGTCAGTCTCCTTTCAAACCCTGAGTCCAAACGGAACTGGTTATCACCGGGGAGAAGGCGGAGCATCAGTCAGAGAGTCCAGGATGTGGGAGCGAGCGGTCGAGGTCGTTGGACCCGATCCGAAACAGACCTGTGGAAAAAAAGAGAGTCCTGATCCAACCGGGGCCTGAGCACATTCGGACCGACATGCTGCAGCAGCATGACGAGCTGTCAGTTAACAGACGTCGCATGATAATGTGCAAAGACCGATTCGTTTATGTCCCGTTCTCACCTCCTGATCATCTGATGATCACCATCATTCATAGACGGTAACAGTCACACCTTTCATTTATTTTATCAGCCGTCTGACCCCAAAGCAGATGTGGTTCAAAAGAACACATTCACTGCAAATACGATTTATTAATTCCATGTTTGTATTCATTTTACGGGGAATATTTACCTCCAGGAAATTTCTTGCCAATCTGACCTGCTTTTGTCGAGACGCAGGTGTTGGACACACTGACATTGTCTTTGTTGGTGGACTCCTGTGATTGTGAGGTGAAACTTGACGACTATGACATGACAGCGACGAGCCTCAGTCATCGGGAGGCTCATCGGGTTTGTTGATCCGGATCACTGAGGGTCTCTTTACTCTGTCAACATCCGCACACCTTCAAACTACTGACGCTTGACTGACACAATACAACAGAACCCGTGAGACAGTCTTCTGTTCAGCAGTGATCTAGAGGAGGATCTGAAGCCACCTGACCTCCCTCGTGGCCGCTGAGGGCAGGAGTGCGGTGTACTGGTGAACCGGCGGTGGGGATGTGGTTGTATCTTGGTCGTACTTTGACACCAGATTCATTTCCTGTCAACAGTCTTTCACCGGGACCGTCTGTCCCCGACCTTAACCACGGGAGTCAGGTGACTTTGGAGCGAGGTGGCAAACATCTCGTTTGGTTTCGTTCGGACGACTTGTTCCAACCTGCTGATACACAGCCGCTGCAGATGAAGGTCACAGGTTTAATCCCTCACACGGCAGCGGTGCCCTGGAGCAAGGCGGCAGCAGAGAGTCCAGCTCTCTACTGACACACACACGCAGAGTGTCCTGCTCGCTAATTAAGATTAATGACCTGCTTTTTAATTTACAATCAGCTTCCTGAGGAGAGACGTGACGGGTCAAGGACGGGAATCAGAAACAGAGGCGGTTTCTACCTGGATGATGAAAACGCTGCTTCGAGGATAAATGAATAAAGTAGAAACAAGTAAAATCATTATTTATATCACAGTTTCTCAGAATCAAAAATTAGATCAAAATAAGGAGACAGAGATCTAGAGACAATCTAGAACAAACAAAGATGAGAAACTACTGGAACTACTGTACTCAATTACATCTTTGAGGTACTTGTAATTGAGTTCAATGAATTCAACTGTATATTTTTATGACACAAAGGAAGCTAAATCTCTGTGCAGCTTTGTTAAGGAGGCACAGGTCTGACGGTGTCGAGAGCAGCGACCGTCCGATGTGAGCAGCACCACAATCAGAATCTTTTCTCCTGCTGAATTGTTGAAATGGCTCAGTGCCTGATCCGCTGGTGATGTGCTGGGGACGTTTGTTGAAAGTTCAGCTTTGTGTCTCTGGTCCAATCGGAGCTCTCGGATGAAGACCAGTCTCGCTCCTGATTGGCTGACTGGCTACAGGTGACGGCTCCCTCTGTGCCGCCATGTTTAATTCAGTCCTCCATAATGGAGCCAGCAGGCAGCGTTAGTTATTAAAATACGGTTAAAAACAGTTCAGTCCGCCTTAAAAACCACTTAGTGAGTTAAATATTAAGCAGGGGTTATCCCGGAGCACTTCCTCCTTAAGTGGCCTCACTGAGTCGAATCATTTACAGCTGCAGAGTTTCACCCTGACTTCGTTCCATTAGGCAGCTGACAGGGAGGAATCAGCAACGAAAATAAATCATTTCTGGACAAATATTAAGCAGAAGAAATGAGTCAGATAATCATCTGAATAACGGAGCGGGGCACGCTCGCAGAGAAATCAAGCGCACCTAAAGTATTAAACAGCTGAGGTCAAGATGTTAAACAGGCAGCAGAGGCTGAGGGGTACTGCAGATATTACCGCTGTGTACGGTCTGTACCGTGAGTGTTTAGGTGTTTTATTAGCACATGTTGTATTATTGTGATGATGATGATGATGGTTATTATTGTTATTATTATTATTATTGATGTACAGGTCATTATAACTACTTTACTGGATTAACCAACGTACCGTATACATCGTGTGTAATAAGCTCTTATTTACAGTCTTAGTCTGCTACGTAAATAGTAATTAAATCTGTCAGATGCATGTGTAGTCCAGTAAATATAAATTACACTTTTATTATACAACACCACACTATATCTTTCATTTCTGATTTCATATATACACATGGCTATAGTGTATATACATATTCTCTATTTTCTATTATATTTGATATTTTTTGTAATAATTACCATAGAATGGAAAGTACTTAAATGTATTTTCTTATGTTGCCTATTTGTATGCTATCGTTGTATATATTAAGATTATAGGCCTCGTTTTCTAGTTTTAGCTCAGCTTTAGGTTTTTTGTTTTTATGATTTAGTTTTTCTTATTTTCCTCTGTGTTTCCTCATGTTCTTTGATGATCCATGTGCGACCTGGTCGCTGTCTCTATCGTACATAAAGCTGTGTAGTAGCAGGAACCGGTACAAGGTCAGACGTCAGTCAAACACTGCTGCACAAACACAGTTTTTATTTACTGTTCAATGATTTGTTAAATTTTTATTTGTCTTAACCATATTTACTGATCACCAATCAGATCTATAGTATACGGCCGCTCCGAGTCGTGAAGAATCCACATCCAGACCTTAAAATCCATTTCCCTTATGATTAGTACCAAGCTCCGTGGGACTTTCTCGGAAATATCCTGATTATTTACAGCTAAATACCAGATAATGTTTCGGAAATTATGAGGAAAGTTGTTAAAGTGTTAGCTGTTTACCTCCCAGTGTTCAGGAGTGTTTCTTATTTTTTGTTTTGACAACCAAAATACATAATGATCACAGGTCTGAGGCTCGACACCTGCAACCTGCCAAAACAAACACACACACTGAAACATACAAACACACACACAGAGCAGGGGGTTATGGGTCGGACAGCATTCAGCCTGCAGCTAAACAGAGATGAGAGGTTTCCTGTTTCAACCCACTCTGACACACATTAATAAACCATTACGCGCGCACACGCACACACACACACACACACACACACACACACACACAAAACACAACAATAACACAGTGAATACACACACTCAGCATGTTTATGTGACTGCACAGATGAGTGTGTGTTGCACAAAAAAGAAATGTTCTGTAACAGACTGAACTAAACTACTTGAAGCTGGGATCTTGGTGTGTCTGTGTGTGTGTGTGTGTGTGTGTGTGTGTGTGTGTGTGTGTGTGTGTGTGTGTTATGCTAATTGCGTAGCCTCGTTGGTTATTTAAATGTGAACAAATGGACTCAGATTCATTAAGACAGAGAGAGAGAAGATCCTCGTTAAACTTTGATGCTAACGGTGAATTTTTCAGCAGCAGGGAGCCAACAGATGTGCACGTGAGAGCGCACGGTGTGTGTGTGTGTCTGTGTGTGTGTGTGTGTGTGTATGCATGAATTATCCAGCCGTGACATGAAATATTAAAGCGGACCTCTGCTCTGATCTGCATCACTGGTTCATCTGCTGGAACAGAGGAGTCACATCCAGACACAGTCACACATCATGCTGCTGCAGATCATACTAATACACATCATGTTTCGTTACATGTGAACTTCTGACTGACAGTCCTGTGTGTTAAATATGATCCTGTTAAATTCAATTCAATTCAGTTTTATTTATATAGCTCCAAATCATAACAGACATTATCTCGAGGCACTTTACAGGGTGAGGCCAAGACCAGACAACGGTACAGAGAGAAACCAAACAGTTCCACCATTAGCAAGTACTTGCCCACAGTGGAGAGGAAAAACTCCCTTTAACAGGAAGAAACCTCCAACAGAACCGGACTCAGGGTGGGAGGCCGTCTGCCTCGACTGGTTGGGTTGAGGGGAGAGAAATAGGGGAGAGAGGAGAAAGAGGGGGGAGAGAGGGGGACAGAAGAGAGAGAGAGAGAGAGACCAGTAACAGCTGTAGATACTGTTGTAGATACAGTGATACTTATAGGTGAAATAGTGTTATTAATAATAACAGCAGCAACAATTAACAATAACGATAATAATAAAACGAATAATGATAATGATGAGTGTTGAGTAGCAGCACCAGATCCGGATCCTGCAGCTCCGGATTCAGCGAGACCTGCAGAATGAGGACGGGGAGAGACAAGACACAAAGTCAATGACATGCGGTAGTGTGATATAAATGCCTGGGGAGAAAGAAGAGGAAGTGCTCAGTGCATCATGGGAAGTCCCCCATAAGCCTCGGCCTGTAGCAGCAGAACTAAGGGATGGTTCAGGGCTCACCTGAGCCAGCCCCGACTGTAGGCTTTGTCAAAGAGGAAGGTTTTAGGCCTACTCTTTGCCTCCCGTTCTACTGGAGACTCCGGGAACCACAAGTAAGCCTGCGTTCTGAGTCTCAGTGTTCTATGAGCTCTTTAAGATATGCTGGTTCCTGACCATTAAGGGCACTTGTAGGTGGGGAGGAGGATTTTACGGGGAGCCAATGCAGTGATGCTAACACTGGAGAAATATGATCTCTTTTCCTAGTTCCTGTCACTATTCGCGCTGCAGCTTTAGCACTGACAGTATCAGTATCATCTAAGTTTCATCAGGCTTCATAGATAAATACAGCTGGGTATCATCTGCGTAGTAATGGAAGTTTAGGTGGTGCTTCCTGACAATGTTGCCTAAAGGAAACGTATACAGGGTGAAAAGTATCGGTCCCAGCACAGAACCCTGTGGACTAACTTTTGTGTTAGAGTTATTCTTAACATGAAAAACTGGAATCTTGTGATTGATGGGGTCAAATGCAGCACTAAGATCTAAGAGGACAAGTATAGAGATGAGGCCATTGTCAGAGGCCATGAAAAGATCATTAGTAGCTTTCACCAGTGCTGTTTCTGTGCTATGATTCGCTCTAAATCCTGACTGAAAATCTTCAAACACACCAAATAATCACACAATTGGTTTGCAACAGCTTTTTCAAGGATTTTAGAAATTAAGGGAAGGTTGGATATGGGTCTATGGTTGGCTAAAACATCTGGATCAAGAGTTTTAATTACTGCAACCTTAAAGTCCTGCAGTATGTAGCCTCTTAATAAAGATACTTTGATGAGATCTGATATGGAAGCGTTAATTAAAGCTAAAGCGTCCTTCAACAGCCTCGTTGGAATACAGGTCAAAAAGACAAGTTGACACGATACTTACGATCCTGCTAATGTGATCCTGACAATTATGATCCTCCTCCTTTAATAAAATCTGGTTATGTGATCTTGTGATATATATATAATTCCATTTCTAACAATCCTGTTAAAAATGATCCTGTAACCTATGAAATATAAAATCAAATCAAATAGTAATAATGATAAATACACAGTGAGTCAATAGAAAAATGTACAAATGTGCAAATAGTAATGTGTGAGGTAGAATCTCCAGGCCTCTTAACATTATCATGTAACAGGCCCAGGGTCCTGTGTCCTTTGGTGGTGCGGTCCACAACTGAGTGAAAGTGGGGAGAGTCTTGTCCAGCCGATGTCCCCGGAGATCACGAAGGACTGCTGCGGTGTCGAGTCTAGAGTCTCTCGGTCACAGAGTGGATTACGTCACACGCGGACGCCCAGTAAACTGAGGGATGGATGTAAACGACAACCAAGATGGCGTGCGAGAACTCCCCGCAGTGTGGACGTAGCCCCACGGCTAACGGTTCGATGTCTGGGCTGCAGAAATGTTGGTTTCCATTGATGTGACCAGGGTGGCACCATCTGTTGTTAATGAAAGCAGCAGAGTATCTTCCTGTAGCCATGTCTCTGTTAAACACACAACCCTACACTCCGGAAGCCCCTCTGATTCCTCACCAGAGCCACTAGCCCGTCCATCTTATTGTCCAGTGATCTCACATCGTCAATGATGATAGAAGGGGGACACACTGCTCTCCATCGGCCTCAGTTGTCTGTTCCACCTCTCTGCCCTCGTCTCTTCGTTCCTCCTCTGCGTCCTCTGCGTGTCCTCCTCCTGATTTCTACGGTGGTGTCCGTTGTTCTGACCACCGTGCCGGCCGGCTTCAGCACGATCAGCTGGTCCCTGGTGTGAATAATACGACCGTGAAGCTGCTGCGCAAGTTATTACTGAGAGTTCTAATCTCTCCAGCATGTTTAGAGAGGATGCGGCTTAAATAAGTTAATAATAGAAATTTAAACAAGCACCCTGTTTATAATCATACTTTTTCTAATCATCTTGTGAGTAGAAATCCTGTTACTTGTTTTGATAGATTGTCAGAACCTTGAGTCTTGAGTGTTCACATGCGGTTTTCCCCGGTGCTCAGGTCACGAGCCTCTAAACTTCTGTATGTATATGCTGCCACTTAAAAACAGTGTGTCTCAAAGTGTCTCTGTCCATGGTCCTGAAGTCCTGCAGGTCCAGTGTCTCTGTCCACCACATTTTAAACTAGTTTTTTCCCTTCAGATGTTACTATCATCATCATCACATTAAACTTGGGTATAAAATGACCATAATACAAATATAAATAAGATATAAAATCTGTGAAGTTTGCTGCATATTTCATTCTGACAGTTTCAAGATCAGCCGCTGCTTTTCAGCAACATCCCGCCCTGATCGCCATCACACACACACACCCACTCTGGCCAAACACAGTCCATCACATCACACTAATAGACTGCCAACTGGTCAACACACACGCACACACACACACACACACTGTAAAGCACAACACACACACACACGCTCAGAGGGCGGTGACCTGCTATTACTGAGCTTTTCTGCTTCACTGCAGCCTGGTAATGATGGTCAGCTCTGTGTGTGTGTGTGTGTGTGTGTGTGTGTGTGTGTGTGTGTGTGTGTGTGTGTGTGTGTGTGTGTGTATGAGTGTCTGTTTGTGTGTCTGTGTGTGTCTGTGTGTGTCCGGAAACTAGTAATGTGTCGGTTGAGTAACTGAGTGATTGACAGCGACCTAGAGAGAGAGAGAGAGCGAGAGAGAGATGGGGGGTTTGGGGGGGGGGGGGGGGGGGTGACAGACAGTGTGAGAGGAGGAATAGAAATGGAGAAATGGAAAAAACAGGAGTGTGAGTGTGTTGACCCGTCTCTTTCCTCATCCACAGTCCAACATCGCACCGACTCCCATAAAATGGCTGCCACACACACACACCGACACACACACACGCACGCTCGCGCACACACACAGCAGGGTTTTAATTAGTGATGTAGTTTTAGTTGAGTGATCAGCTTGTAAAGCTAACAATGTTTGCTGCCCTCCGCAAAAACACAACAGCCAATTTAATTCAAAACACACACACACAGACACACACACACACACACACACACACACACAGCTGGGAAATTAACCCAGGTTAAATCAATTTCATTTTGTGCTTATGGGATGAAACGGTGAGTCTGAGCGTCAACAAACAGCAGCAGTGTTACACGTGTTCATTAAAACTCAGCTTTCTCAATTCAGCTTTTATTGACCTGACTGTTATTAATTCTGTCTGAGCAGGTTTAATATGGGACCAGGGTTTAGTCTCTGCAGAGCCGCCGACCTTTGGACACTCTGTACACTTTACGATAACCAGACAAACAGACTAAAGTTCCCACCAGGTCATCATCTGTCCAAATAATAACACATCATTCACTTTAAAAGACTTGCTGCAATTAGAGCCAAACATCCTCCTCCTCCTCCTCCTCCTCCTCAGAGTCCCAACTGAGTCCAACCTGGACACAGACATGAAACACATGTTGATATGATTCAGTGTGACCTTCACTTCCTGAGGACGACATGATCTCTGATGTCCCTCCAGAATAAAGCTCCAGAAATCCACTTACAAACCAGAGGAAAAAGAGGCTGCAGAACTTCATTCAGAATCTTCCCGTTTTTAAGTTTCCTTCGGTATCGCAGTGATCCAGTGACAGTTGTCTGAACGTCCACGGCTACACTGAGAACAGGAGCTGATTACAGCTGATTCAGCATCTTCTAATGGGACGGTTTGACTGAAGGGAAAAATCTGTAATGTAACATTATTCAAACAGAAACTGATCCAGTCAAGTCAGTTTTTCCAAACTGTCCAACAAATGACGCCTTATCATTAGAACCTTGATTCAGATCCAGAAAAAAACCCCCCACAGAATAGCCCTTTAACAGGATACAAAGGGATAAAACCACAGGAAGAACTGGGGAGTGACTGAGGAGTCCAAAGGTTGGTCGTTAGTTGGGATTTAAACATGTTGATAGACCTCTCAGTGGAGGTGACCTGGTCCACAGTCGCGGATCAGGAATAGGAAACACCCCCCTTTGGTTCTGACTGAACATGGAGCAGTGAGGAGAATCTGACCAGAGAATCTGAGGATTAAGGATGTAAAACTGGAGGAGGTCAGAGGTGTGGGCTGGTGCTGTGGTTTCTCTGGTGCCCTTACAGAGCTTTAAAAAAACAAAAATCCGACAACCTTGAAGGGAATCACAGACCTGGTTCAGATCCAACCAAGCCACTTTTATTCATACAGACCAGATCAGGAACCCCAGATCACACCCTCTGAAGTACAAACGTCATATTAAGTGAAATAAGTGAAACGGTTTTAGAAGGATTTCCCTTTCATATAAAACATTCAATAATAAATCAGGTTGCTGCACAACTGAATTAAGAAAAACCAGGCAAATACTTAAAATATGTTTTTTTTTATTCAAAGAAACAGGTTAAAATATTCTTCCTGTACTGAATTATACTTTGTTTTCACTTGTTTTAGGAAAATCCCATTTAAAGACTCAAACAGAGACAAACCTGACCCGGCAAGATGAGATTTCTGCTGTGAATCTGATGTAATGTGAAGCTGAATCAATATTTCAAACCGAATCCCGAACCAGACCTTTAACTATTTAGTTCTTTAATTGTCCATAAATGGTTCTTTCTTTAAAAAAACACAATTGTTTTCAAATTGAAACTCTGAAATAAAAGTAACTGATTCCTCTTCCTCTCTCTCTCCTTTGTTCTCTGTCTTCTGTCTTCGGTTTGTCTCCAACTTCTTTTTCTTCTTTCTCTCCTCATCTGTCTTCATCTCTCTCTGTCTCTCTCTCTCCTGCTCTCCGGCGGTGTCTCTCGTCCGTCTCCATCACTCCATATTAGCTCTCTCTCTCCTCTATTACCTCCCTCTCTCGTCCATTAGTAACACCTGAATCCTTCTATTAGATTGAGGAAGCTGGCCTCATAAATTCGCCGGCGTCTCTGTGCCGCCGAGCGACGGCTCACTGTTTTTGATAATGAAAGGATCTGGGCTTAAATTCACATTACCTTTGTAATGTACTTCATGCTTGATCATATCAGGCTCTTTGATTTTATTAACGTCTCTGAATGGATTCTGCCTCTCTCCCGTCCATCTCCGTCTGTCTGCCCCCAACGTTCTCTCCAACGACAGCTTCGTCCTCCGAGGCGCTGCTGAAGGTCGAGGTCGACCGCCACCTGCTCAACCCAAAGACTGCTGACAGCCTGCAGAAAGGCATGATGGGAAACTCTCTGAGAGGATCTAAAGAGAGAGACGACCAAAATTATAAAGTCAGTTTTTCCTTAGAAGGATGGACACGCAAGAATCCCAACAGTCTGTCCTCTGATCGGGAACCAGATTTTAACTGGCAAAATACAGTCCACACATAATTTTGAAGCCCTGGCTCCTAAACTTTCAGACTTGTGACCCCTTAGAACAAAAACATGTCAACCTGTGCCTCCGTGTCACAGGTTCTCACCTCTGTGGACACGAGCCGTGAGCTCACCAGCGTTTCACAAGAAAAAAGCTGAGAAGACATTAAAAATGAACATGACTTTATTCATCTTCTCCCACAGCCTTCTTCACAAATGGACCCTGCCTTAAGAAGTTTTACCCCTGAGAACTGGTGTCTTTCTTACCTTGTCGATCGACTTTTGCCGTTTCAGATTTACCTCGTGACCCCCTCAGAGGCACAAACCAGCTCTCTGCTCAGCTCCCTACAGTTTCAAACCCGAGCTCTGCAGGTCTGGTCAACTGTCTTGTCACTGATGTCGCAGCTGACGGAAAAAGGACTGAGATGACTTCACGGATCAGACGTTTGAGCAGAAGTGCAGGGCTGCTCTGTGATGTCACCGCCTGGGGCGTTTTCACGGAAACAACAAGTTTTGACTTGACTAAGGCTCATCAGCGTGGTTCTTATGTTCCTGAAACGCTGACGCTCTCCTCTGTGCGTTCATTTGCACATATTTACTGTGTGATGAAAACCTGCCGACATTCAGACCAAAGCTTCGCTCACCTTCGGAAAAAGTGTCCTGGAACCTGCACAGTACCTGAAACTACCACTGAGGACTCATGAGTGCAGTCCTTCTATTATCCTCTCTAGGCCTTGTCCATAACCTGTAAATAAAGGGAGGGAAAACGGAGCAAAAGCGGCTGAGGGCTCAAACATACAGGTTCTCACCTGTACGATGATGTAGAAACACCGAACAACACCTGTGACTGAGCAAAGTTTGGGAAGATTCACTGGAACTCTCTTCTCAGCAGTTGGACACCGAGACCTTTGACCGCGTGGCAACGGAAAAATAAAATCACCTTTGTTTCTTTTCCAGGAAGCGTTAACAGGAAGTCTTGGGGATGGTTTAATGTTTATAAAGGTGACATCAGAGCTCAGGTGTGTTCAGGTGTTGAACTCCGCCCTCCCGCAGCCCGACTGAAAATGTTATTTAAAGACACATCTGCATGAAAAACAAAGAGGAAAGAAGCATCACACCCCCGACATCGGTGTGAGGGGGTGTGACACTGCTTAGATCCTCTCAGTTTCTGACTGAAAACTCAAACATTTCAATGTCTTTAAGTTTTCACAGGAACAAAGAGATTAAGACTCGTATCTGCATTTACTCTTAATCAATGAATAAAGAGCTGCAACACACACAAACAAACACACACACACAAACACAGAGACAGACACACACACACACAGAGACAGACACACATACAAACAGACACACACACACAAACAGACACACACACACACACAGTCATTTAACCCTGCTCGACCCCTCTCTGCTGCTCTGCTGGTTTCCAACACACAACCTGTCAAACTGTCACTGTGTGTGTGTGTGTGCAGTATGTTTTATTAGTTTCTGTGGTTTCACAAAGTTAGCAGACCGATAACTGTGTGTGTGCGTGTGTTTCTTTGTACCAGAGGTAAAAAGTTACAAAAGCGCTTAAATGTCCAATCAGAGATTTAAGCCCCGCCCCCGGCCTGTCACTCAGGTGATTTGACTGACAGGTCAGTCAAAGGTTTGTTCACCGTCAGTGAAAAGTATTTTCGTAAACAAATTAAGCACATGAGATGCAACTGAAAGCTCCAGAATAGTACTAGTAAGGTGAAGAGTAAGGATCTGAACGACCCGTAAATGTTGAATTTTCATTTATAACTCAAAGTCTTTAGTTGTGAATGTTAATAGATCTGTGATTTGTATTGAAGGACCAGTCTGTAAAACACGTTACTGACTGGCCCTTTAATACATTAAATGCTGTATGTGAGTCTGTCAGGGCAGGAAAGTAACTACGTTCATTTACTCAAACAGGTTTATTGCATCTTACTGATATTTTCATTCGATGCTACTCTACAATTTCACTTTCTTCAATTTCAAAGGAAAATATTGTGAGGTGCATTGTGATATTAATATATTAATACATAATACTGACAAGCTGTCACGGTGAACCCCGACTGCAGGTCTCATGTATGAAAGTTAGACGTGCTGCAGGTTGATCCACCACTGCTGGAGGAACCTGAAGCCCTGATCGTACTCCAGGATGGAGGGAACAGCAGATTTGCACGGCCTTCTACACATTCTGCAATTACATGAAATAGTCCAAAAAAGAAAACAGCGTGTGTAAGTTTAACAAGAACAGGACCAGAGACGTAGAGGACAGGACAAACACAATGACCTACGTAGGCACCAAGGCCCAAGGGGCCAGTTTACTTTTCTGCTGCTGTGCAGCCAGTGCCCTTGTTGTGCAGACGGTCTATGTGGTTCCAAACTTAGGGCATCCTACAGACCTTCCACACATGCACCATGTGGACCCTTGCAGACCTGTGGATGCAGAAAAAACGAACTGTCCTTACGAGGCTGAGGACAGAGACCTTTCTGGCTTGGTCTGCTTAGCAGAATCCTGGACCAGTACACAGGACCAGAGGGTTTGTTACATCCACGGTTATGGAAACAAAAACAGGGCGAGGGAGCGAAGGGAGGACACGAAACAGAACTTTCAAAAGAACGAGGAGGTTCTAGCGATCACTGAGGAGTTTCTAGGAGTGACTAAGGAGGTTCTACGGTTCGTTGAGGAGGTTAGGCATTCTTTAGTATTGCTGGGGGTCACTGAGGAAGTTGTAGAAGTCCTTTACGAGGTTCTGAGGTCATGTAGGAGGTTCTAGGAGTCACTAAGGGGGTTCTTTAGTATTTCTCAAGGTTATTGAGATGTTCTATTGCTTCATAAGTGTAAGAAGGGGCCCTCTAGGAGGTCTTAGAGGTTCTTGAGGATTTCTATGACTCTTCACTGCGGAGATAAAACGGAGAAAGGTTGCTGGACTGTTCCTCGAGTAAAGATGAAAAGCCGTCTTTTATTTTGACTGCAGGTTTATTGTTTTCTGCTGCTGATACTTTACTCATCTGAGTAAAGGGTTTGAGTTCTTCTTCCACCTTTGCTCTTTGCAGACATATCTCTACATGTGTGTGCGTGTCTGTAGTATTAACGGGACTTTATGGAGCTCGTATCATGAAAATTGATTAGTCGTACAGAAAAGAAGGTTAATCGAGACCTTAAATAAGAACTATAACTCTCTCTCTCTCCGGCAGGGTGGAAGGTGTCACCCTCGGGTACTTTATGGAGCCGCCGGCCTTAACGACGTCTAACAAAATGTCAGCAGCCAACCAATGACGCGCCGGCAGCGAAGAGAGAGAGATTTAGTCGAGTGGGAAGTCTTTAAGAGTCATTTTAGAGAGAGAGATAAAAGAGGGAGGGGGATGGACAGATAGACGGAGAGATAGAAGAAGGAGGGGGGAGGGGAGGCGAGGTTTAAATCAGCAGAGGTGTTAAAGAGCAGTAATTTTCTGCTGAGACGGCAGTTTCTCCATCATTCAGACAAATGGAAGATAAAGACACAGTGTGTGTATGTGTGTGTGTGTTATGTGAAGAATCAGTCAACCTGTAGTTTGTGTGTTTACACTGACTCTTTGAGGGTTTTCACTTGTTAGATACTGAACTCAGATTCTCGTCTTTCTTCTTCTCTTCACAAAGAAAATCCGTCGCTTAGCGTCTGCTGAAGTGTCCTCCAGCAAGGCACCGAACCCATCCAGGCTTCAGACCTCTGACTTCCGCTGGTCACAGTATTCATATTATCCTTCTGTTACGACGACACACTGGATGTCGTGCAGCACAGGTTCACTTTCTCCGAGGTCCATGCGAATCACTTCAGGCGGTAGAAGAACTCACGTCGCGCTCAAATAAAAGTAGCAGTACCTCTGTAAAAAGATCCCCTACCGGTCAAATGTCAGTAAAAGTACAGAAGTAGCAGCAGCAAAATGTAGTTATCAAAAGTAACAGTACTCATCATGCAGTGTTATGAAGTTATTGGATCATTGTTATTACAAACTATGTTCACCTGCTATATACAGTATATACACACACTGAGTGCCCACACCTGTAAAGTCCATTGTAGTCCAGTGCAATCCGTCTTCACAAGGATAATAATGTTCAGGTGTTCAGATGTTGGTGTGACCGTGGGTTCATCGGTGAGGTTGCTGAATGATGCTGGAAGTGTTTCGAATGTTCTTCCCCGACATTGGAAACACCTCTCATCATGATGGAGTCCAGCTCAACAGCACTGAACCCCACTCGCAAACTTTTAACATTGTAAGCTCCATAACGGTAGAGTTTGTATTGTAGAGGTACCTAATAAAGTGGCCAGTGTCCATCCATCATCGGCGTGTGTGTGTTCACAACGGCAGCAGTGTTTCGGCCACCAGCTCTAATTGTTCATTGATCAGTTTGGTTATTAAACGCTGAAACTTTCCCTCTTTAAATGCTAATGTTCATCTGCGTGTGTGTGCGTGTGTACAATTATTTTTGAGGCAGTGAGTAAATCAATCAATAATTCCCTCGTCGCTGCTGCTGCAGAGAAGCCAATCAGGAGAAAACAGGGAATCATATTTATGAAGCAACAAACTGCTCACACAGCAAATTGCTGTGTGTGTGTGTGTTTGTGTGTGTGTGTTATGAATGTGAGTGTGTTTTATGAGTGTGTGTGTGGTGACAGATGTCAATAACGTCAGTGTTTTACATAGAAAGCGAACAGAGACTTAATTATGGCTGCGAGCAGCAGCAGCTTCACACCGACTGAGAAATGAAATTCAAAATCACTGAATTCATTTATAAAGGAAACAAAGACATGATGGAGCCGTTCCCTTATTAATATATAAAACTCCCACATTTCAGCTGCGACTGATTTGTAATTCCTACAGTTATATATGAAAAATCAGTTATCACTGTTCTAGCTCAAGTTTTTACAACATACAGTAAGTTTTTTATTATCACCGATGAAACAATCTATAAAGCCAAAAATAAAACAATGATCAAATGAAAAAAGATAAAATTGAGAAATGAGTAAAACAACAAACAAAATAAAATAATGAGTAGACGATAAATAAATAAGTAAATAAATAACCATAATCAGAACTGAATTAATGGTTAAATAGTAAAATACGTTAATAAAAACTCTCCAAATGAAAACTAATAATAAAGACGACAAATAACAAAAAGACAAAACAATCAATACACATTATAGATCAATACCAACAAAAACATCGGTCATTGACACACACACACAGACACACACACACTCACAGACTCACACACACGCCATCACTGTGGTGAAAGCGATGTGTCGCGGCCGGCTGAGCAAACACGAACAACAAACCGCAGAAGAAGAAAACACGTATTGACGAGGGACGATCGATGGAGCAGCGGAGCGAGAGACATCACTCTCATTTTCCCTCCAAACTCTTTGTTGCCATAGTGACAGCCTGTCAAAAAAAAAAAAAAAACCCCACCACCAGCTTTAGAGTGACAGGCACCTGAGTGATAGGGACCTGAAACCTGCTCAGGACGGACCAGCAGGTAGTCCAGACCTGAAGACTCACCTGAGAACAAATCAGAAGAACAGAGCTCATCAAGGAAAAGTTTGAAAAGGTGGAAACGACACCTTCAACCAGAGGTAGATTACAGGAATCATAAAAGTAGAAGAGGGTCTGGCACCTCTGGACATGAGGAAAAGAAGCATGATGCTGACACAGAGGATGAGCCGTGGTTGCGATGTGAGGCAGATGTGGACTGTGACACCACAGTGGTCGAGGAGCTGCACCTTTCTTTCCTGTTGTTCCTCGTCTTCGTCTCACCAGTAAAGGCAGAGATTCCCCCAAAACAGTAAAACGAGAAAACTGCTGTAAAAGGCAGCTAGAGCACCACGATGTCCGGCCGCAGCTGACTCCCAGGCCGTCCGAAACCGCATCCTGTGGTCCACTGCTGCGAGCAGGAGGTGGGACTGCTGGCGCAACACTGTTCAGTGGCAGGGGACAGAAAGATGGTGGAGATGTTGTTAATATCAGAGCGGAGAGTGGAGCAGCAGCTCCGGCTCCTAATTATTAGACGTTTTCTGTTAATGTGATGAAGAAATATTGTTAGTTCACGTATCTGACACAAACACGTTGATACTGAACGTATCAGCGAAACGTTCACAGATGACGTGTTTGTTTTCCACCAAAATATCTGATCCTGCAGCACAACATCCACCTGTAGAGACTCCAGCGTCATTAAACTGGTTTATGGTTCTGTTTAGACTCTCACAGCACCTGGGTCAGGTTCGGGAAAGATCCTGATCTGGTCTAATACAGAAAAAGCTTGTGTTGACTTCACACACAACCTGTTTATTTCCATTGAACCAAAACCACCGTCTTTCCTGAACCTGAACCAAAGAGCTGCTGTTGCCTAAACCACAGTCGGGACTCTGGATGTGGACCTGGTCTCTGGTCTGACAGTCCACCTCCTGGAAACTCTGCTGCTTTTAATAATTGTAGCTTCATACATTCAAAGAAAACATTGCCTCTGATCATGATCCAGATCACGTTTCCTACACAACGGATTTGCTTTGGCAGTTACGCTGTATAGAAGCATCATTTCTAGGGGACAGAGTCTCTGGATCAGGTGGAGTTGAGTGGTCCGAGCTGTCAGGGGGGGGATTTCCTACAGCATGAGTTTGATGCTGGTGGGGTAACAGGTTTTGTCACCTGTAAAGATCCACCTGTAGCTCACCTGGACCAAGAACTACTTCCCTCATTCATCGTCTTTTCTGACGGACGGACGTCGGTTTCGGTTCATTTCTACGGAAATCAACCCGTAGAGTTGACAGAGAGAAAACCTCAGTAATATTAACAAACGCAAGTTACAAAATACTTTACAACCGAAACCAGATCAAAGAGGAATAAAGTTAGTTAAAGAAAAAAAATACAAACGATACAGCCACAAAAATGAGATCAAAACATGACGGACCGGTCAGTTCAGACTGATCCAGTAAACTGATTCTGTTCTAGTTCTGGTCAAAGTTGTGCTTTGACCAAGTCGGGCAACAGTGAATAAAGCAGATGAAGAAATGGGCGAGATGCCATCCACAGCGTCAGAGCAGCGAAGTAGGTGGACATTAGAGCCTTTACCACAGAAATGAGCCAAGACTCTGCAGCTTCACCTCTTTTCCTCAGCACGTCCTGAGTGTTTGGATCAGAATCGGTGAATTCACCTTATTATTCACCTTGTTTATGGTAACACAGGTACAGTCTGATGACGATGAGCCAATATATCAGCCAACACATGACAGCATGAAGTCGGCGAACTGCTATCTGATCTTCTGCCTCTTAAAGCACTGACCTGAATCGGACTGAGCGGCTCTATCGTTCCGTGAGGCCCGTGCCGAGCGCAGCCTCCTGTTTTGCAGGCCGGCTGTGTCTCTGCGGCTGATTGTTGCAGCGGCAGTGTGAGCGGTGGAAGCGTGCGATAAGACTGCGCTTGTTAATTAGCAGCTGGAAGCTTTCTAGCCGAGACAAAAGACACTAATAAGTGCTTTGTTCCCCGGCAGATTGCTCCGGTCTCTATTAAAGACGGTTTGAAGTTAAAAGTGGACGACTTCTCCTGTTTAACCTACTTAACAGGAGGCCGGCTAATGAGGAGAAAGTGGCAATCTGCACACCAGATTAATATTGTTATGTTTTCAGTGGATTTAAGACAAAAAGCTGAAGTGACCTCCAGGCGCTGATACAGATCTGAACCCTCCGGGCTCCTGTAGTCAGACCACACACAGAGCTGCCAGGAAACAGGAGTTTAAACACACTTAAAGAGGAGAATAGAAATTCTCCTGCACCTGGGATCGTCTCAAAGTCCAAAATCAACTCACAGCGACTACAACACCCGTAGAGAAGAAGAGAAATAATAGAAGAAGACTGGAATTTTAGGGAAAGCCAAATGCTGATATTGGAGTTTTTGTTTCCCAGAGGAAACCTTTTTTTTCCACTTTGATTTCTAGGATCTCACAGTCTCATCTACAGCCTTCAACATGTATTTGAGTCAAAGCAGGAACTGAGTAAGAGCAGAATTACAACCAACACGTCTAACATGTCCACAAAAAAGAGAGGAAGGACCGCTGATGCTCACTTTCTGATTTTAGAGAGAAAATCTGCATGATTTCACTTCTTGAAAATGATCTGAATATCAGGAAAAGAAAAGGAATCCTGAAGTTTCTAGAAAGTGGAAATCAAGTACGTTTGGTTGTGAGGACTCTGCAGAGGACCAGACTGGCCCCCCCTGGGCCGTTGCAGCGTTAGCCGACATCTGGACAATCAGCTCGCCGCTGACAACTCCGATCATCCACCAACACGGCGCTGTCACTTCCTGTGAACACACAGACACACACACACACACACGCTGTTTCTGCGTTTCGCAGCAGAAACAAGCACTGAGGTCAAAGATGGTCCAGATGTTTTCAGTTGCTGTGCTCAGATCAGCCATAGGCACAACAACAGGAGAACCATTTCACCTGAAGACAGGTGTGTCCCCTCTGATGTTTGCGCAGATAAAGGAAAGGTGAACAGACCGAGCGAATAAACGCTGACGAGAGGAAACCATCAGATCTGTGAGGAGCCGTGAGGAGGCAGGAACCTTCCTCACATCAACACATGGAACCAACAGAAACGTCAGGTTTCCATCACGTTCTCCACGTGGTTTTCCATCGTCTGAGCTCTGACTGCAGCTCTTTCAGTGACCTCATCTCGCCGTGTCCTCTTCTTCTGTGGTGGTTCAACGGCAGCGACTGGAGAATCGGCTCCACCAGCTGTTTATCGGCTCACAATCACACAGCAGCAGTGGAGGGAAACCAACATTTCTGTAAATTCTCCCATTTAAGCTGAGTCTCGAATAATATCCGTGGTCGCTGCAGCAGGAATAAATCAAGTCCAGGTAAAAGACGCTGATGAGGGTCAAGTTACCGGCACAGGTCACATGGTAAATTCAGAATGATGGACACTTTCAGTCCTGTCACAATCACCTCTCTGCTGACTGACACTTTCTATTGACAACAGAAGTGAGGTTTTCAGACTGATCAGTTCCAGTGGAGTCTCCTTGTCGTGCTCCTGATCCAGGTTAAACTTCCATCAACTAAACCTCCTGATCTGTTGTCCGGAGCTCCAGCGATTAGTCGACGATTTGTTCCACAGAAAATTCATTTCCGACTATTTTGAAAATCAAAGGTTATGTTTTTAACCAAAAACGTCGGATATTTGCTGGTTTCAGCTTCTCAGATGTGACAGTTTGAGGCTTTTCTTTGGTTTAGATGAAAACAAACTGAACCTCTTTGGGTTTGGACACATCAGGACATGTGAAGACACTGTTTTGAGCTGTGGGGAATTATAAGTGCAAATGATAGATTTTCCACTTTTATGACATTTTATAGACAAAACCATTAATCAATTGTTTTAATCCAAAACTTAAATAATCCCATTAATATTTCACATCAAAACTCCGTCTATAAAGAAAAGGCCACAGTGACTTATGAACTGAATATTTCTTCCCTCTGACTGCAGCTGTATCTGCTGGGTACACGAGCTGAAGCTAACGTTAGCGCTGATCTCTGACCTGTCTCATGGAGACAGAGCTGAAACTTTATGAATGTCAGTCTGGAGGAGTTTAAATCACATCACAAAATAACACAACACACCTCATCGCCATGTTTATGTTTCACTGCGGTGTCTGGTGGTGTTATGATTGCAGGTGCAGACCACATGTCTGCAACGTCCAGGGTTCGATTCCGGGCCAGGGACATTGTCCCTGCCTGTCTCTAGACTCTTAACTGTCAATTAAAAAAAACAAAGCCTATGTTACACCAATAACATCTGCGAGAACAACTCAGGACCAACAGTTCAAAAGTCTAAAATGGAATGTTAGAGGCAACAGTACAAAGGGAGCAAAACCTAGTCAGTAACCAGGCAGAACCGGGGCTTAACACACAAACTCAGTCCAGCAAATGGTGAATGAACTGTGCAGGTTTATATACTGAGGGGACTGATTAGGGAAGTGGAGGCAGGTGTGTGAGGAGGCGGGGGACGATCAGGCCGGAAACAGGAGGGAGTGGCCCGGGTCTTTAGAGTCAGAGCAAACAGAAAACCTGGAGACAGGCAGAGAACGAGGTGGACTCAATGAGTGAGCAACGTCAGATTAGAATAATAGACACTGTGTGAAGGCTCCTCACTCTGAAACACACATTCATGAACAATACACCGAACTTGAAAGTGAAGACAATGATGTCCCAGACGGTTTAAACAGCTTCAGACTAAAAACGACGGGATGGACAGAACCTGATCACACTGAATCTGTACAAGCTGCACAGCCCAGACACCAACACGGTTACACACACACACACACACACACACACACACACACACACACACGTCTAGGTTCACACACTGATACACACTCAGATTCTGGGTGTGTGGGCCATATTTACTGAGGTTTCACTGGTTCAACCTGAACGTAGTTTTTAGTTACTGAGAACTGATGAAGGACTTTACAGTCCTGGTTCTGTCTGACACTGAGAGACAAAACCCGACCCCCGACCCCCAAACACGTTTATGGTCATTCACATTTTCTCCTGATGGTTCTTTGAAAAACATTCAGTTCCAATTTGTGCTTGATGTGGATGGAAAGTTGACTGTTAATACAGAGTGTGTGTGTGTGTGAGTGTGTGAGTTTACCCGGTGTGTGTTAGTATGAACGGACATATGGAGAGGGACTTTAACTCTCAACACACTCTCTCTCTCTTCACCTCATCTGCTCTGGGTGTCACTCTTCCCCTCCCCCTCTCTTTCTCAGCCCCACTCCCTCCTTCTCTCTTTTCTTTTATTCCACTCATTTTTACATTTACATCTCCTCTCTCCCCACCTCTCCCTCTCTCTCCAGGGAGGGACGGCAGATTGCTTTTCTCACCCTGCTGCTCTAAATGTCATTTTACTGAGAGAGGGAAGACGGACGAGAGAGAGGCTGAAGAAGGGGAGAGGGAGTGGTAGAGAGACACCGACTGAGAGAGAGAGAGGAGCTGTAAATCAGAAACAGGTTTCCTGACAAGAAGCTGCAGAACCTCTCTTCTCTGATTGGAGTTATCCTTCAGGTCAGTCTGTGTCTTCAGGTCCCGAAAAATAAAAGGTTCAGATCAGTCACTGGATGTTTGAACATCCTCAGTCACAGCGAACTACAGAGAAACTCAACAGACCATAAACAGCAGCTTGAAGATTGACCGGATCATCTGTAAACATGTGACCGGCCCCTGAAATCTCTGACGCACCACACAGGAAGCTCAATCTGTCGAAGGGACGTTACTGTTAAAGCGTCAGTCTCCAAGACTTTCATTTCAATAGAGGTCTGTTGAGTCACCATCCGTCGCCGAATGAGGTAACGCAGCGCTGACTGAGCCTGTGGCCACTGATGACAGTGCTGCAGTATTTATATATTTGTAGTTTTATGAACTGGACGTCTGCGGAGACATTCCCGGAAAAAATGATGTATTAAGTTGCTGCTAAGGCAAACACAACATTTCCTGCTGCTGCAGCTTCACATTAAAAGCTTTTTACCGGCAGAACATGAGTTAACTTTTATGATGAAGTAGTCACAGGAAATGAATTGTCTTTGGCAGGGAGCTCAGCGCTCACCGCTATCGTTCATCAAAAACGCGTCTACGAAACCTGACAACGGTCGTTCCGGTCGTTTCTTAACAGTGGATTAGTCTGAAATGTTGCAGGGAGTAGTGGAAGAAGAAGGAGCAGCCACAGTGAGCTGGTAGATGAAGTGCTGCAGAGTCCAGCAGGACTTAAATCTTCCAGAGTGACACTTTAACACAAATATCAAAACCATAAGCAATAATACAATGAGGTCTGAATAAATTATAATTCAAATTATAAGAAGGAAAGATTTCGTTCTTTCTGTACTAAAATGAGATGTTTTTATCTCGTGTGTTCTTGTAAAATCCGTAACTTATTGAGTTTGTGTGTTTCGTTACATCTCAGGTGATTAAACTCAGAGGTCAGTGACGTGATCCGGATTTCAGACTTGCATACATTTCTTTCTCTTTTATCACTAAAGTGACATAAATTACTTTGTGTTTTTGGGCAAGTCATCTCTTTTCAATTGATCTGTTTATGATTTGTTCAATAATCCATCAATTCATGACGTATGATTTATTGTCCATCTGTAAAGTCTAAGCTCCTGCTCGGATTTTCACTCAAATAAAGAATAAGGCGAAAAAGTGAGAGAAGTTGGTGAGAGAAACATTAACGACGATGGAAAATTCATTCCTGTTGTTTTTCTGTAAAGATATTACAGTCGACACTTATGTTGAAAGTGAGTTTATATTATTATTATTATTATTATTATTAAGTGTATGTGTTACAGAGCAGTTCTGTTGCTGAACACCAGGGGGAGCTCTGGCCCTTTTCTGCTTCCCTCTCACACACACACACACACACACACACACACACACACACACTAACAGCTCTCACACTTTAGAGGAAAAAAAGACTCTTCCTCCATTTCTTCTTCTCTCACATCTCCACTCTGTTAGCGTCAACCCCCCCACCCCGATCCCCCCCCCCCCCAGAGACCCAGTACATTCAGACGGCAGCAGTCTCTTTGTTTGCAGTTTGCTGTGGTTTGTAACATGAACATACCTCCACTCTGCCGCACACTCTCATCACTCTACTGTTAATTATTATATGAACTATATTTTATTATTCATTTATACTTATTGTTTTCATTCATGCATTTATTAATAATGACATCGGTCCTTTTAAAAAGCTGTGAATGTCACACGCAGTAAAAACTGTCTCTTTCCTGAAGTGTAATCATAATTTTAAATTTTTGTATTTTCACAAACTGCTTTATTCATTTTTACTTGTTATGTTGTTCAAATTTCCTTGTATTTAAACTGAAGTTTTACTTTCTGTAAAGTCTGACTTTAAACTGTTAATATATTTACATCATTTACATAACGTAAGATGCATCTTTATTGAATCCACACAGGGAAATTAACGTGATGTGTTGGGAAACACAACATGAAGCAAAACAAGGTTTATTGAGACACGTATAAAGCGAAGAGATGAAGACGCTGCTTAGTTTAGTAACAGCATCTGACCTGAATCGCGATTCGTTGTTCTGCCGAGGGACAGTAATAAGTGGACGTCACTCGGGTACAGAAAGGTCAAATTCACGTTGAACGTTCTACATGTTTCATGATGAATACAGTCAAATAAAAAACAGAATTAAGTGACAGCTCTGTGATTAATGACTCACTCCGGAGGCACAGTTTTAGTTTGAGTTGGTATTTGACCAGTTTTTGTCAGTGGACCCTGAACATCAGGTTTGTTCCCTTTAACTATCTGAACTGAAACACGTGATAATAAAATCTGATGAAGTGAAGTAAATAAGGTCAACTTTATTGCCACTGAAGACTGTGGACCGAGGAGGAAACGGCAGAAGCGTTCAGAAAAACGAAACGATACACAGGCTTTAAGATTTGTGATGAAAGCAGCAGATGGATTTATTACATAACGTACAACAGTGTGTAAACAATAACAACAGAAATATCTGAAGAAATAACTATGATTCCACATTTACTGAAGATTCCTAAACGTTTCCTAGAAATGAGCTGATATCTCACTGTAAATTCAAAAGAAGTTTCCCGGAAAGAGCCTTGTAATGTGGCACCTGTTCTAGGGGAAACTGTGTCTAACTAACGCGCTCCCAATGAATGAATGGTTACAATTAACCTCTTTCTTTCAGGTCAGCTTATAAAATCTGTCGACAGGCAAGAATACAGTTTAACATCCATGAAAAAATACACTTTCTACTAATAAATGGACCATTATTTGGGTTTAAATGATGTAGCTGCTGTTGACAAACTGAACACAACTGAAATTGTTTTCAGGAAACTTTCTCAGAAATGAAGAGGAAATTATCGGTAACACTTTATTTCATGGGTCCATAAATGTTTCTTTCCTTCTATTTGTCTCACCAGGTGTAAAAAACACACACAAAGTAATAATGATAATTGTGGGGCCATGAGAATATATATATTTGTGGTTGTGCTAAATTTGATAAATGACCTTTGATAAGTGTCTCTTTTGAAGAGAGCTCATCACTAAACACAAGTCAAACCTTTTTTACTTTTAACAACCTAACAGAGGAGGCCTACACACACCTACACACACATCCTCACCAAAAGGCTAATAATGACTTATGATCAGCGTAATCGGTGATTAATCGGGGAGTACCTATACGCGTAGCTCTGTCCCAGATCTCCCTCACACCAGGTCACTGAAACAGGGGCAGTTTGTTGAATATGCACATGCACAGCTGGTTTTCAAGCAGCTCTACAGTTTGTCCATCAATGTCCACTCCGTGTCCTCCTGTTCATTTCCTGTTCATACATTGTCACTTGCGATGCTAGTGACAGCCAGCCTGAAGTCCTGGTGGACATGGAGCCTGTTACCCTGGCGCTGAACCCTTGAAACTGTCCGGGGGCAACAGAGTGTCCTTTGAGAATCCAAAATTCTTGTTTCCCTTCTCCTGGAAACCCCTTTGACACCGAATCAGCTGGAAGGTCAGCAAGCTCATCTTCCCAGCTGAGGTATTCCACGTACTCGAGGCCGGAAATGTAGGGGTCCATCACCCGTTGGCACAAGGCTCACGTGCCACGTAAACTCAGTGCGTGAGGACGCGGGCGCAGTGCCACCCGGCTGCTTTATGAGCAGCGGAAAATGTTGGAGCTTCCCTTTTGACATTTTTCCAACTCCGTGCTCTAGTTTGCACACAAAAGCATAGAGACCGCTTTTGATTCAGGACCCTACACCCGCTTCTTTGTGTCATTGTAGAACGTGAATGTGTCCCCTAGGTATGGCGTTTTGATCCGAAAGGCATCGGTCGGCTGTTCGCGCGGTGGTCAATTGCGATCCTGCAGGAATTCCTTTATTTTCTCCTGCAGTTCCATAAAACGCACAAGCACTTGTCTACGGGACAACCAGCGTCCCTCTGTGTGTAACATCCCCACACAGCTGGGTGGACAGCCTCTCGTTGGAAGGATGAGCCTTAATGAAGTTTGTGTGTTGGGTGTTCTGGAAGATTTCTACTGGCCAGTCAGCTGGTAACTGGTTTTAATGGTGTGGCTGATCAGTGTATATACACATTACATAAGTTACAATGAGCTCCATCGTTCATGTTAAAGCATCGATAACAATAACATCGTAACACTGCCGGGTCATTCAGCAGAGTCAGTACTTTTACTGTTGATACTTTCATCACATTTTGCTGCCAGCGCTTCTGTACTTTTACCCTAGCGCCATTTTGAATGCGGGAGTATTTTTACAGTGTGGTATCAGTACTCTTACTGCTGCACATGCTCACATTGAAACTGCAATTACAAACACGTCCATATGCCTGTAGTCACACCTTTACAAGACCGGGAAGCAGGTCTCTCTGATCCACCAGCCTGATGGTGTTTAAATCGGCTGACTGCAGTAGGAGCCTGGTCAGTCTCAAGTGTTTCTAACTGAAGAACGGGCGAGAGACCTTCACTGCCAGCGCTTAGAGAGAGAGATGACACATATTTGATCTGTTTTTTAATCCAGATGTCACTGTTTACATTATTATCATCAGTCTGTGTGTGTGTGTGTCTGTGTGTGTGTCTGTGTGTGTATGCGTGTGTCGTTGTCACTGCAGGGTGATAATTGGTTAAAACACACACACACACACACACACACACACACACACACACACACACACACACACACACACACACACACACACACACACACTGCTTAAATTAGCACTCTGTCTCTGCGACTGTTTCCTGTTGCCAGGCGGCGATGATGATGATGATGTGTTGTTACCATGGTAATTACTGAAGCAGAACAGCCAAAAGACAGGCGGGGTCACAGAGGTCAACCATCACTGACACCCCCAACACCCACCCACCCACACACCCCCACCCCTCTGTCCCCCAGACTTCAGTTTTTCCTCTTTTTTCCTGTTTATTCTTCTTTATTGCTTCATTAAAGTACACAGACGTTCCTCAGCAGCTGGTAGTTTCTGAGCTCCTATTGGACACTGACTTAATGTCCTGACCTATCAGAGCCCAGCATAGGATTTACATAAAACACCTTTTCTTGTGTCTCCAGTAGAGTCAACAGCTGATCACATGATCTTAACAGGTAAGTCTCACTTGCACAGGGAGGCTGGTAAGCTGACAGGAAGCAGGGCTGGTCACACAGACGATCAGACGATCCACAGGTGGAGAACAGGTGTAGAACTGGTTTAGAACAGGTGAAGAATATGTGAAGAACTGGTGTAGAACAGGTGAAGAACGGGTGAAGAACTGGTGTAGAACAAGTGTAGAACTTGTGAAGAACTGGTGTAGAACAGGTGTAGAACTTGTGAAGAACTGGTGTAGAACTGGTTTGGAACACGTGTAGAACAGGTGAAGAACTGGTGAAAAACTGGTGTAGAACAGGTGAATAACTGGTGAAGAACAGGTGAAGAACAGTTGAAGAACTGGTGTAGAACAAGTGTAGAACTTGTGAAGAACTGGTGTAGAACAGGTGAAATATATGTGAAGAACAGGTGAAGAACACGTGAAGAACACGTGAGGAACGTGTGAAAAACAGGTGAAGAACTGTTGCAGAACAAGTGTAGAACTTGTGAAGAACTGGTGTAGAGCAGGTGAAAAACTGGTTTAGAACGGGTGAAAAACTGGTGAAGAACAGGTTAAGAACAGGTGAAGAACTGGTTTAGAACAGGTGAAGAACTGGTGTAGAACTGGTATAGAACAGGTGAAGAACTGGTGTAGAACAAGTGTAGAACTTGTGAAGAACTGGTGTAGAACTGGTGTAGAACTGGTGTAGAACAAGTGTAGAACTTGTGAAGAACTGGTGTAGAACTGGTGTAGAACAGGTGAAGAACTGGTGTAGAACAAGTGTAGAACTTGTGAAGAACTGGTGTAGAACTGGTGTGGAGCAGGTGAAGAACTGGTGTAGAACTGGTGTGGAACAGGTGAAGAACAAGTGTGACCTACTTGTCGTCTCCACGTTAACATGAATCTCTCCATCTCTTCAAGTTTAACAGCGGCCGTCCACAGTCCCGTCCTCTCCAGTTCGTCCCTCATTACTGTGTGTCTGTGTGATAATGAAGTGCTGTACTGAAGCTGTCTCTCCATCACTGAGGGTTTGTCTTTAATGACACAAATGCATTCGGTCACTGCTTCCTGCTTCTCAGCCAATCACCGACTCCCAGCAGCCAAGCAGGAGGCGGCAGGCGAGCGGTGGAGGTCAAGGAGCGGTTCGGCAGCTGTGATGTTGAGAGGCTGCGTTCAGGACCTGAGGGCGTTAATAATGCTGAAGAGCTGTTGAATAAAGATGAAAATGGGAAACAACGGAGCAGCCCATTCAGCTCCATGTCTCTGTGGTCAAATATCCTCTTACTCAGCTATTCCCAGAGCTTTTGGTTATATCCCACAGCCTTCTTCAGTGATTGGATCTCGTTTAGGAGTCAGCATATAAGTACAGGAGCTTGGTCGGGTTGTTTATATCCTCCCGCCCACATGCTGAAGTGCCCTTGAGCAAGACGAACCCCAGCGGCTTGTATGGCAGCTGAGTGAGTCAGGCAGACACGTGCTGTGTGGCTGTCGCCCAGTCCAATCACATTCCCTGAAGAAGGCTAAGAGATACGGCTGAAAGCAAAACGGTTAAGTGAGAGGACTTTGCCTTTAGGACATTTTCCCAAGGTTGAGAATGAAAGTCGATGCTCTGTTTCATAAAGAACGTCCTCTGAAACTGACGTCATTCTAATTGTAGCTACAGCAGCTACGTCGAAGGCAGGGAGGTTGCGCTGTACCTGAAGTGTTCCTCCTCAAACACGTATGGTCGAGGAAACGCTAGCTACCAGCTACCACACGGCTCTGATGCTGGTGGAGACTGTTGAGAGTGAGGACGACATGAGGCGGGTTGAAGACAGACAAACATCTAACTAAGACGTTAGACTGTAAACCCGGTGCTTCCTGTGATCGCTGCTCGGTGCGAATGAATGGATGTAAATATAGAGACCGCACAGCAGAGCAGCCTCCCACTCAGTGATGAAGGTGAAATAATGTTTGAAGTTGTGCGGATCTACCTCCAGTTCTGTCAGTGTTTGTTGTCCACTGTCCGTAAATGACAGGATGACACGGTTCCTGTGGGGAACCACCACGGAAGCGGATACGACCTGATCCAACCAGCTTCAGATACAACTGAACTGGTGTGATGACAAACACAATCCCGGGCTGCATTCAGTTTTTCTTCGTGAATGAAGTGACTAATTTATCAACAGCATTAGAGCCTCCAGGAGGTGGTTGCGGAGGATGGAGGACGTACACAGATCAGGACTGTCAGACCAGAGACCAGGTCCACATCCAGAGTCCCGACTGTGGTTTAGGCAACAGCAGCTCTTTGGTTCAGGTTCAGGAAAGACGGTGGTTTTGGTTCAATGGAAATAAACAGGTTGTGTGTGAAGTCAACACAAGCTTTTTCTGTATTAGACCAGATCAGGATCTTTCCCGAACCTGACCCAGGTGCTGTGAGAGTCTAAACAGAACCATAAACCAGTTTAATGACGCTGGAGTCTCTACAGGTGGATGTTGTGCTGCAGGATCAGATATTTTGGTGGAAAACAAACGTCTGTGAACGTTTCTAAAGGAAATAATATTTCAGCTCAGTATGAACAACTTCAGTCTGCACCGTTCTTTCATACAGAGACTGAATAGACTGCGTGTGTGTGTGTGTGTGTGTGTGTGTGTGTGTGTGTGTGTGTGTGGTCATATATCTGAGCTAATGGGAGCTCTCTGACATAAATTCACCTCTAACAGACGTTTTAACGCAGTGAGGCTGCAGCTGCAATATGAAGCTGTAATAGACCGAACACACACACACACACACACACACACACACACACACACACACACACACACACACACACACAGTGTAAATCAGCTGTGATGATGATGGAGACGCTCAGAAACAGACCGAGGCCTCTATGAATGTGTGTAGACGTCACCTAATGACATTTTGTTGCTCAGAGGCTCCTCAGCAGCCTCCTATTGACTGATGATGTATTTCCTTTGACTGCTGGTGTTTCACGAGGTTATTGATCATCAATTCTTCTTTTTCCTGATTTCCACTGAAGGTCTTAAGAAACACTGAAATCAGATTTCCTCAACAGAACCTCATGTCACACGCTCTTTCTGTGAAAGCCCCGTGAGAGACTTTGGACCAAACTCCGTCTGAAATCTTAACATTTTATTTATTCATTTATTTCCTTTGTAAACTTCTCTTAATGGTAACAAACCACCCAAATCCCCAGAAAAGTCACAGAGGACGTGACGTCTGTCTCCACAGTGTGTGGTCCTGCTGCAGCCAGGAGCTGCCGTTCAACAGTTGTCCTGCAGAAACACTGACAGTGTCTGACACTAACACACAGTGTCTCCGCTCTGTGTGTCTCATACTGACACACACCAGCATGTTCATACACACGCATGAGCATACACAGTGTGTATATGTGTGTGTTGGCATGTAGCCAGGCATGAACACACTGAGTGATCTGAAGTCCTCAGGTTGGAAAGGAACACTGCTGCTAATCCGCCCGACAACAGAAAGCCTATATCCTATTAACACACACACACACACACACACACACACACACACACACACACACACACACACACACACACACACACACACACACACACACACACACACACACACACACACACACACACACACACACACACACTCACAGGATAAATAGTGTTGAAAGGGATAAACTCTCCTCTGTAATCCTCAACACACACTCAGGTGGAGGATTACAGGATGTGATTGGCTGAGCTGACGACTGTAAACTGATCTGGTTGGTCAGAGTTTGTTCAGTCACAGTCACTGCTGAGGAGCCTCTGAGCAACGCCACCGGCGCCGGTAAAGGAACAGTGCAACAACATTTCTGTAAATCCTCCTGTTCTCTGCGACTCGGTCTCTGGTTCAACGTTTCCTTCGCTGGACTTTCCCTTTACTTCCCACATCCTGACACAAATCAGATCCGCTGCAGCGTTCGATAGATCAACCAGCCAAAATCGTTGTGATGTTGACAAAGATGATAAAGTCTGAACTAAGCACAGACACTTGACTCACCCATGAACTCAGCTGGTGGACTTTCCTATAAGCCCCATTATGGGAAAAGGTTTTTGGTAAAGGCCACCGATGATCTGATCAGTGATGTGTGAGAGGAAATGATCTTATTGAAAATGTGGTGAAATGGGCCCAGAGGTTCAGATACAGGGGGAATATTTCACCTTTCGAACCACAAAGACACAAATTCTAAGCTGATATCACAATATCAAAAATCCCAGATGATATCACATTTCACAAGATCTATATGATCACATACAGTAAATATCCTTCAATTCTCTCTCTCTCTCTTGCTCTCATTTTCTGTCATGAATCCAGGCTCAAAGCTGTAAAAAGCCAGTGTCCACTACCTGTTCAGCAGCAAACAGCAGACAGACCCAGTCAGAGCCCAGCAGGTGAACACGGTGGAGCCTTTAGCAGCAAGAGGGCCAGATGTTTCCCTCCGGAGCTGGTGGAGACCAAAGCCAGAGCTAAAAGAGAGGGAGTACCGGACCTAGATTCATCAGGTGGACTCGGACGCCAGATCCAGATGAAGGATCATGTTGCTCTGTAACAGCTGGATGTTGGAATAAGCAGCAGTTGGAGAACAACTTAGAAACAAAGAACTTTATAAGATGATAACATGTCAGTGTCGTGTTCACACAAACACCACATAAAGAAGGTTTATAATTATTCTATTATGAGCTGTTGGCAGCTGTAACGCTGCCTGGACCAGAGCTGTCTCAGACTGAAGCACTGCTACTGCTGCTGCTTTTACTCTCTCTCTCCAACACTCACACATACTCACTCGCCCACTGTTCATACACACATTTGTGTACATTATGCCCTGTGGGTTTTGTGTGTTGCCCTTTAAATGAAGGAGGTAAAGAGCAGAAGAAGAAACACTGAAGCAGAAACATCTCTCTCTCTTTCTCTGTTGCTTCTCAATGTCTCTCATCCTCACATCTCTCTCTCTCCCTCTCTCTCTTTAATAAAACTCTGAAAGTCATCTCAATGTCATCTCATATTTTACTTTCTCTGCCTTTATTTCATTTGGTTGTTTTTTCAAAATATATTTTTTATTCTCTTGTCTGTTTGAACTTTTTATTGCCTGCAGAATAAAAAAGTTTCAGGTTTTAATATTCAGAAATGTTTCCGGGTGTAATATTCTTGAATTTCTTATAACCTTGGTGTCAGTCCGCTGTACACTGACATTTATTCAAGACCAGGAGAATCTATCTATCTATCTATTTATCTATCTATTTAATGTCATGATTTCCGTAATTCTTCGGTCATTTTACATCAGGAGATTTTTATTTTTTTCATCACTTTATTGAAACCATTTTACCTTCATTACTTAATAATACATTACACAACTCCTTGTTATGTAAATAAACAGTCTATTCTTGTAATTTTATCAATATTTCTGCAGGACATTCCTGTTAAATGATATAATATCTAAGTGGTAATGATGATAAATTAAAGTACATGAACTCAGATCTTTCATTGCACCTGTACACTTCATGTTTTTAGTTTTGTTCTGCAGTTTTGTCTGTTTTCATATTCTGGTCCTGAGGGAAATTATAATATTTGAAATGATTTTTATGGTTGAACTGACAACAAACACGTGAACTTTTAAAAAATGTAACTTTAGTTACGGTACATTCTTCTCAGAGGAGGTTGATCAGTTGAGTTCTATTTCAGAGATACAGTAAAAAGCTGAAGTGATAAAAACAGTCAAATCTCTTTCATCTGATCAGATCGATATCTACTGAAGCCTTACTGATAAATGACTTGATTCTTCAGCATGATCTGGATATGACTGGTGTATGGGAAACGTGTCCTAAACCTGAAATTCTCTTACCATTAAATGAAGCTTCCCCACCCGACCACACCAATGCAACAAGGTGGGGGTGTGGCATTGATCCATGAACCGGTTCTCAGTTTAACCTCCAATCCTGATGTTACCTTTAACTCTCCTCAGGATGTAGTATTAAAACCACCTCCATCTGCTATGAATTGCTGTGTCCAGGAAACCCGACTCCAGACACCGTTCCACCTTGTGGTACTCCTCAGACCACCTGGCCATTGAGAGAATTGATCTCAGTACTTGTTCCTCACTCTGATGAGATTCTAATTATAGGTGACTCCAGTATTCACCTGGATAAGGCCTGAGACCCTCTAACTGAAGTCTTTCTGGCACTAATTGACACTTTTGGTTTCACCCAGTTTTTGTGTGAACCTGATTACAGCAGTGGTAACAATCTCGACCTGATTCTAGAGGTGTCCAGTCTGACCTTCTCTCCCTTCACTTCTGTTATCTCCGACCTCCTTCTTATCAAATGTGAAGCAATACTAGTCTGTCCTCATAACACCACCGAAACTAGACAGTCAAAGGGGTCTACACCAGGGTTCACTGAACACGTGTCCTTAAGCAGGCCTGTAGGAGGTTGGAGCAGAAAATGGCGCAAATCCAAATCAGAGACTCTAGACTTCCAGTGGCCTGAGTGTTTCCTGAAAATCGAGTGGGCTCTGTCCGCTGCTACGGCAGCATATTTCTCTCACTTCATCAGCAGCAATAAACACAATCCTAGATTTCTCTTTGACACTGTAGCCGAACAATAAAACCAGATGAGATTAGATGCAAGATCAGCTCTTCTTCTCCAGCTTCTACTGCAAAACCAGTCGAGTTTCACGTTGAGTCCCAGATAGTTTGTGGTCTGACACATTCGGAAATTTTATCTGGAAGTTGTCGTTTGGCTTCTGAACCCACTACCTGCCTCCTCGACACTCTACCTGCTAAACCCTGAGACCTACAGTACTGAATATTGTTAATTTATCATGTCACCACACACACACACACACACACACACACACACACACACACACACACACACACACATTTGGACACTCACTGACATTCTCTAGCCCCTAACCCTAACCTAAACCTGATTCCACTCTGAACCCTCAAACCAGGTCTGAACCATCAAACAGGCCTTTAAAGGAGTGAGGACCGGACAAGATGTCATCACTCTGTAAGTTCTATAACTCAACCGGTCCTCACAAAGATAGAAGTACAAGTACACACGGACACACCCCATGTCAGCACCAAGTGTGTGTTATCACAAGAGTTAGTTATTAGAAACCTGAATAGTGTGTGTGATTATTTTCCTGGTTTGTATTAATGGTTCCAGAATCATTGTCTGTGTGTGTGTGTGTGTGTGTGTGTGTGTGTGTGTGTGTGTGTGTGTGTGTGTGTTTCCCTCCCACACCTCCAAAAGGTAAATTGGTGAGACTTCACCTCCGTTCCTGTCTTCCTCCCCCTCCTCCTCCTCTTCCTCCCCTCCTCCTCCTCTCCTGTTCTGCGCTCTGATTGGCTGGGCTCTGTTTGGACTGACACGTCTCCAGAGTGACAGATTGATGAGACAGACGGCAGCTAACGCCTGTATTAAACACCTCCACACACACACACACACACACACACACACACACACACACACACACAGCAGTAATAAAAAGCATCACACCTTATTTACATGTTCAGGTTTGAATCCAGAGAGACACAAAAACTGGACTGAACCAGTTTAACCACCCAGATTTTTATTATTATCATTATTATTATTGTCTTTGTTAGAGCTCAGCTACTGTCTTATTTTTGTCTTGTTTGTTTTAGCTGTTTATTGTTACATACGTTGTAAAAGTGTGACCATTACAAGTCTTGAGTTGTGTTTGCTGTTGACAATCTGTCAATGTTTCATTCTTGTCTAAACAACTTGTCAAAAAGCCTTAAACCCACAGTTTAATGAAATAAAGGCTCTAACATTCAGACACTGATCCTTAATCAGTACTGAACCAACCAGCTCCCGGACACACTGTTGGTTATGGACTGTCTGTGACACCAGTCCAATAATAAACCACCACTCAGGTTCAGATCAGACAGACTGGCTGGACCATCGGCCGTCCCGGGACCTCTTTCCCTCTCCTGGCTGTCGGTGCCTCAGTCCAGATATTTTTGGATCTGGATCTTCATCCTCCAGGAGTCCAGCCTCCTCCTTGTCCCTCTGTGTGTTTGTTCCTCCTCCTAGACGTGTGAATGATGTGCTTGGTTTTGCCTGTTGTGTGTCTGTGTGGTCTGCCCTCTTTTCAGGTCTCTGTGGTGGAGAAAGGGGGTCGTGTTGCTCAGGTCTGTGTGCGGCACATGGAAGCTCCTCGATGTCGTCCCAGATCATTTTCTGGATACATGGGTAGAAAACCACCCAAGACAACAGTCACAGTCTTCCTATCAGAGGAAACTCTCGTTCTCTGTTGATCCGGCTCCTCTCCAGGATCCAGGTTCCAGACCCACAGAGCAGTCTGTGTGAAGAGGTGAGTCCCAGTGTATCTAGTCAACACTGCTCCAACTCCTGCACCAGCTCCAGCTCCAGCTCCTTCCCCACCACAGAGGTGACATCCAGCATCCCTGGAACCAGTTTTTGTAGCCTGGGGTCAGCACACCAAGACCCTGACCTCTACCCATCACCCTACACACCAGACCCTCACACCAAGTCTTAGAAAATGAAATAAAATAAGCAAACAAACCTGCAGGCAGCGACTTAGTCATCATCACAGTCTTTACTGTTACCATTAACCAATCAAACTGATCCGTTAATGAAATTAGAAATGACCTTTGACATGTGCAAAAAGGTTTTCAAAAACCTTCCAGGCTGTGAGTTCAGATTCCAAATATTTTAAGGACCTGAACAGGAGTGTGTGTGTGTGTTTGTGTGTGTGTGTGTGAGTGTGTGTGTGTGTGTGTGTGTGTTTGTGTGCGTGTGTGGTCAGTGTCATTAATTACGGCCAGCATCCAAGGTCAGCTGAATACCCGCGCACACACACACACACACACACACACACACACACACACACACACACACACACACACACACACACACACACACACACACACACTCCGTGTTAACATTGTCTGTGTATTGTATGAACGTCAGTTTTAAGTCTTTGATTTATGTCCCCCCTCCCTCCATGAACCATCTTCATCCTCCTCCTCCTCAGTGCCTAAAGACGGGAGATTTCCAAGTCCTGTAAGAAGGACACTGGACTTGCTTGAGGTTCTTGAAGACGTTTCACCTCCGTCCGAAAGGATTCTTCAGTTCTTCAGTTCAACCCGAAGCAGGTCCAGTTGCCTTCGTACAGAACTTGGAGCGACCGTGACCCTGATGACTGAGCATCATCGAAGGCTTAAAGAAAGGAGGGGGGAGGAAATTCACTGAAACACAGGACGTGTGTAGCCTAGCTTAGCACAAAGACTGGAAGCAGGGGGAGCCTTTAAATTAACACTGTCCATTAGTTCATTGTATAGAAGGCCTTACTGTTTTATACTGAACCCTTTCTAGGGTTCCTTTTCTTTTCTTTTTTATATGTTGAACAGATTATGTAGAGATTTGCCTTTGCGTATGAAATAATTAAACTTGGATGTATGTATATGTGTAATTCATACGATAATTCATACGAAAAAAGGAAAGTCTTCCCTGTTCTGTTAATAATGCGGCCCTTAGTGGGGCCCCGACAACAAGCTGTAGCCTCCTCGTCTTACTTCTCATCATGACCAAAGCTGACTCTGACTGAAATGTGTGTGTGTGTGTGTGTGTGTGGTAACAGTAACAACACTCCAGCTTGCATTAAGCTGCTCTCTATGATCTCCGTCACGTTTAATGAGGAGGTGTAGCCTCTCTCTCTGTTCTCTTATTGACTCTGACTCTCTCTCTCTCCGTCTCCACCTGTGGTGCGTTCAGGCGTGTCAGATCAAACATGCTCTACATCTAAACCAGGCAAGCTGTGAAATGTCATCAGTTTCACACAGAAAGCGCAGTTTCACAGGCTGTCTGAGCTAATGAACGGATGTTAGTCCATCCAGGTGGAAAACTGTCTGACACCGAGTCTGCGTGTTACTCTGCGTGTGTGTGTTTGTTAACCTGTTGTAACAGCGGCCATTAGCACCGCAGAGTTCGACCTGCTCTCCGACACCGTTAACACTCGTCTGTGTTCATCATCACACCTGATGCTCGTCTGAATCAGGTACGTCTGGAAAAACACGCAGGTTACCTGTTAAAGGACAAGTCCACAAATGTTTTCTGGTCAGTCTTAAAGCAACAGTCGCGTCCATATGAACCTGTAAACAGGTTTTTCTCGCTATGATCCTTCTTCCTGTTTACACTGGACAGTAACAGGTCCAAACTCACAGCCCTGATTCTGTGTAAAAAATGCCGTAAAGTCTATCTGAAGTTAAAGCGACGCCTCGCAGTCTGAGTTGGACACATCACGTAGATTTACCTTGGTGTTACAGACTCTTTGCGAGTCCATAGACGGTGTCTCCCTGCTCTGGCCTCTGACTGCTGAGGCCCGTCCTTTAAAGGTCTGCTCCGAGACTCTGTAGCAACAGAAACTAAACACATTTGATTCTTTCTCCTAGTGGAAACCCGGTGTCTCTGCTGAGCTCAGTATGTTTAAATCAAGATAAGTTCTAGTTGTACAGAAAATTTCCAGTGCAACCGAATTCCACTGAGTTTGATTCGTTGTAACTTGCTCAGTGCAACTAAAAATAGAAAAACGCTTGAACGAGAGAAGGAGACAGTTGAATCCAGCAGTATTCAGGGAAACACAGAGCACGCTGCCATCATTCGAATGATGTTTCTAGTGCGTCGTCTGGATCGTTTACACTGACTACAAAATAACTTCCTCCCCATCAAAGTCGATTCTACTGCGCTCCAGAAAGCTGAGATGGTTTCTGCTGCGCCCTAGGTACTTTCCTGAGGTAATTTCTAGTGTGATCGATATACCTGTTAGTGTGTTCAGAAAGATATCCATGTGATGACAACTGTTTTTAGAGCACTCAGGTTAGTTTCTACTGTGTCCCAAACAATTTCTAGTGTGCTCACGAAGGTCTGTTGGGCATTCGAGGGCAACGGTTTTCATTGCACTCAAGTTTCTACTGTGCTCAAGGCAGTTTCCAATGTGCATCTCCAACGCAGTTGAGACTTCTCTTAAGCTTAGGTCTCTGGGGTTCTAACGCTTTCTTGAATGTTCAAGTTTCTCGAATGCTTGATGAAGGTTGAACGTACTGATAGATTCTGCTTTGAATAGAAAGTCTTGTACGCTCAGATATTTTCTGGTGCACTCAGGTTACTTTCTATCATGTGCAAGATAGTTTCTAGTGTTCCAGGCAATTTCTAGTGTTCACACAGAAACTGAAGATAGTTTCCAGTGCACTCAAGATCATTTTTTATTGTGCACTTTATCATTTCGATTGCAACGAGATCTCTCTAGGTTCTAGGTTCTAGTGTGCTCTAGGTTATTTCTAGTGCTCTTAGGCAGGTTTCCAGTGAGGTCAAGAAAGTTTGTATTGCAAATTGCTCAGTACGGTTCCTACTGTTGAAGATAGATTCTACTGTGCATTGACAATTTCTAGTGCAATGAGATATGTATCGTTCTTGTCCCGAGTGCAAGAGTTTCTCGAGCGCTCGGGAAGTTTTTGTTCCTGATAGTTTCTAGAGGATGTTTCCAGTGAGCACACATGAGTTTCCACTGTGTTCCGGATCATTTCTAGTTTTAAGGAGGTTTCGAATGAGGTCAAGAAAGTTTGTTGCCAAACCGCTCAGTACGGTTTCTAATGTGCTGTAGGAAGTTTCTGTTGTAGTGCACAGGAGGTAATTTTAAGTTGGATTTTTCTCGTTGATTTTAATCGCAACCCAGTTAAGTTAACCTGCAGTGTGGCCCAGAGAGCAGCAGCTCTGCAGACTGACAGTGTTCGTTAACAGCGGAGCCTGCAGTTGAAGTGTTAACAGGAATATTTCATGTGCAGAATAAATCCAGTCAGACACCTTGAACCACATTCAGCCTCCATGTGAAGACTAACACACACAGACATGTGATGAAATATTCATGTGTCATTTGAGCTGCTGTCATATGTTTTAAAACCCTTCAGATAAGAAAGAAGCTCCAGTCACTTTAACATCACAATATAATGTTACTGACACACTCTGATCAATTATTAACAAGTGTCATGTTACACACACACAACCACACACACACACACACACACACACACACACACACACACACACACACACACACACACACACACACACACACACACTCTGCAGGCTTTCAGAAACACTCCATAATAATTTATCTTGAATAAAATATTGATCTGTTTGTAATATTTATTCTGGCTTTTAGGCGCCTGCCTCTCTGCCTGCCCAGCTGGAACACACACACACACACACACACACACACACACACACACACACACACACACACACACACACACACACACACATTTATTTTAAAATTTAAACAAGAAATGGCAAAATAAAAATGTTCTTTCCAAAGCTGTTTAACTTTTAACACGAACCGACGACAAAAAGTGCTAAAAGGCTCCAACACACATCTGGATTTGTGTGTGTGTGTGTGTGTGTGTGTGTGTGTGTGTGTGTGTGTGTGTGTGTGTGTGTGTGTGTGATTGCTGTACATCATTCATCTGATGGTTTAAATGGACGACAGAGTGAAAACTAAACCTCCGTCTTTTCATATATATTTCATTAAAAACATCAGCTCTAGTTAAGACTTGATGTCTTTCATTAAATAAACATTAACTTGACATTTTACAGATTTACATGTAGAAAATAGATTTTCCATTTAAATGTATGAGTTTTATGAATATTTGAGAGCTGATTTAGACATTGGTCATCATCTGGGAATTTGTGTGTTTGAAATATTCAAACAGTGTAAATTTGTCTTTTCTGCTCTTAAAAGCTTCTTCAAAGCTCAGTGACACGTTTTGTAATTGGGAAGTGGCTAAAACTCCAGTTCAGTCTCACCATGCATCAACTGGTTTGTGCTGATTAAAAGACCAAATGCACAAAGTCAACTGACAAACTGCACCAATAGGTTTTGTACATTCGCTTGGATTATTATATAACAACACAAACAGATGCACGTCTTAAATCATCACATCAAATTCAAATGATATCATATTCATTTTATCAAGCATTTTACCTGATGTAAAATGACCGACATTCACACCTTGAGCCCAGGTAACATGTGATTAAGATCAGGCATTGTACTTAAGGACAATTTGGACTTAAAATGTAATCAACAAATAAATGATGATGCGTTATTAAAGGTTAAGACTTTACTGATCCACTTTTACCAGCTGCAGCATTAAAGTAACGTTCACACTAATGCATCAATATGTATCTTTTCACAACAAGGCTTTCTGCATATTGAGTACTTTTACTTTGGCTACTGTAAGTATGTACTGATGCTGATTTTTTGTACTTTCATCAGATCTCACTGGACTGGCTGCTGCTGTGGCCTTTCTGCACCTGGGCCAGGTGTGTCTCGTGCTGCTGATTAAACTCCAACAGGTGAGCAGCCCGGGTGCCAGTAACAATGGGACTAAACACGCATTAACCTGATTTTATAACAGACAGCACTTTATTCCAACCATCACTGTTTGTTATTTAAAACAGATTGTACTCCTTTTGACAGTAACACTGCCTCCAGCTTCAGGAAACAGTCACAGTTTGGAGTTTAAAACTTTAATAGTAACAAAAGAATCTCAAAGGTCCACTTACTAGGTTTCCACAACTGTTGCCCATTTCTCACAGCCTTCTTCAGTGAACTAAATTGTCTCACGTCATCATGTGGAGAACTCGAGTCGCATGAAAACAGGTGGTTGTGTTGATCCTTCTTCTTTCTCCAACCTTCAGTGGCGGAAAGTAACTGAGTACACTTACTCAAGTACAGTATCCGGGTACTTGTGCTTTACTTGAGTATTTCCATTTTCCGCTACTTCAGATTTCACTACGTTTCAGAAACAAATGTTTTATCTGCTCTACATTTATTTGGCAGCTAAAGTCACTGGTTAGATTCAGATTTACTGACCAACGTGTATAATGAAACTTTATTTTTAGATTGTACTTATCCTTCATTAAGATACTATATGATATGACAAAATGTGTCTGTGGTGTCAGAATAGGAGGAGATGAGGAGGAGGAGGAGGTGAGCAGGAGTAATCTGTCATTATTCTGCTACAGTGAACTGTCTCGTTCTGGCTCCACAGATTTTCATTTCCACATCATTTTCAAACAACACGATTTAAAATATTCCAAATAAGAAAAACAATGATCCAATATATAATAAAACACTGTGAAATAAATTTACAATGAGTACTTTTACTTTTACTTTGATATTATAGGTACATTTTACTGATAATAGTTTGTAAAAATACTTCATCACAAGTAAAAGTCCTGCATTCAGACCCCTACTTCAGTAAAAGTACAGTGTGGTACTTCTTCCACCACACACACACACACACACACACACACACACACACACACACACACACACACACACACACACACACACACACACACACACACACACACACACACACACACACAAATGATTTAACTACTTGCTATGGAACCTGAAGATCTGAGCAGATCCTGATGAATAATGGAAGATAGACAGAGGGACAGTGAAGTTGACTTAATATCAGTGTTGTTATGTGACAACAGGACTGTCCAACCAGTCCACCAACCTAAATGACCTTCTAGGTTGTTTGTCACTACCCTCAGATATGACCTGTAGGAGCGTACCAATGGCAGGTGTACCTGGTGACCAGGTGACCTTCGTCGACATGGTAACAATAATAAAGGATAAAAAAACGTTGATTATCAGTCTCACACAGGAAACAAACAGCGACCATCCATCCATGAAGTGAAATACTGCAGCACATGTTGGTTAGTATTAAAGTCAGAGACGTTTTGCTAATCTAACATGACCTGATGATCCAGAGAACTCAGTAACTAACTTAATAATGAATAAACCAAGCATTTAAAGTGGGTAAGTTAATGGAGAGACAGTCTGCATCTACTGCGAAGAAGAAACCAAGCAAACTACAGACTAACCGTCAGAGGGAAACCTGCAGGAGCTCCTCAGATGGGGAACGATGGGCACTCAGACAGGATGGACCTGAGGACAATAAACAATAAACAAAGACAAGCGTGACGTCCACTAAGGTCTGAAAGTCCATCAGGGCAGAATGAAAAGCCTGGGGCAGGAGGTAACACAAGTCCGGATACTGCTGCCTGACACACTGATGCCAGACCTTCTGCTGCTGGAAGAAACTGGAAACAGAGTCATAGCCAGGGCACAGCATCAGTGACAAATTGGACAACCAGCAGGATCACATGGGACACAAAGAGGAAAACCAGTAGGACCACATTGGACACAAAGAGGAGAACCAGTAGGACCACATTGGACACAAAGAGGAGAACCAGTAGGACCACAAAGAGGAGCACCATCAGGGCCACGTGGGACAAAAAGAGGACAACCAGCAGGACCACATGGGACACAGAGAGGAGAACAGTCAGGGCCACATGGGACAAAAAGAGGACAACCAGCAGGACCACATGGGACACAGAGAGGAGAACAAGCTGGACCACAAAGAGGAGCACCATCAGGGCCACGTGGGACAAAAAGAGGACAACCAGCAGGACCACATGGGACACAAAGAGGAGAACCAGTAGGACCACAAAGAGGAGCACCATCAGGGCCACGTGGGACACAGAGAGGAGAACCAGCAGGACCACATGGGACACAGAGAGGAGAACCAGCAGGACCACATGGGACACAGAGAGGAGAACCAGCAGGACCACATGGGACACAAAGAGGAGAACCAGCTGGACCACAAAGAGGAGCACCATCAGGGCCACATGGGACACAAAGAGGAGAACCAGCTGGACCACAAAGAGGAGCACCATCAGGGCCACGTGGGACAAAAAGAGGACAACCAGCAGGACCACATGGGACACAGAGAGGAGAACCAGCAGGACCACATGGGACACAGAGAGGAGAACCAGCAGGACCACACTGGACACAGAGAGGAGAACCAGCAGGACCACATGGGACACAGAGAGGAGAACCAGCAGGACCACATGGGACACAGAGAGGAGAACCAGCAGGACCACATGGGACACAAAGAGGAGAACCAGCTGGACCACAAAGAGGAGCACCATCAGGGCCACGTGGGACAAAAAGAGGACAACCAGCAGGACCACACTGGACACAGAGAGGAAAACCAGCAGGACCATATGGGACACAGAGAGGAGAACCAGCTGGACCACATGGGACACAGAGAGGAGAACCAGCAGGACCACATGGGACACAAAGAGGAGAACCAGCTGGACCACAAAGAGGAGCACCATCAGGGCCACGTGGGACAAAAAGAGGACAACCAGCAGGACCACATGGGACACAGAGAGGAGAACCAGCAGGACCACATGGGACACAGAGAGGAGAACCAGCAGGACCACATGGAACACAGAGAGGAGAACCACCTGGACCACATTGGGACCTCCTCTCCTCCTCTTCTCGTCTCACCTCCTGAGACATGATTACACTGGTACTGATGGTGTTGCCATGGTGATAATTAACACTAATCACCAGAGGATTGTTGTCACCATGGCAACAGCTGGAGCAGCAGAGGTTGTGGGATGGGATGGGATGGAGGGGGAGGCCCATTTAGAGGCACTGGTCACTGGGGAGAGGGGGGTGGTAGTGGGGGAGGGGGAGGAGGTGTTTAATATTCAGAGAATTAGAGCTGCAGCAGGAAATGAGAGTGATGGGGGGGTTCTGATGCTGCTTTATTTAGATGCAATTGTGGTTTGTTGTGAATTACGTGTTTAAATCAGTCAAACATGTTCTGATGGATTTTTATCTCATAAAAATTTCTATCAGTGCGGGTTTTATGTTCTGTATTGAACTATTTCCAGTGACAGTTGAGCAGAGCTGGACAGATGTGGACGTTCTTCAGTCTCTGAACACAAAAGGACATGAAGCCACTGTCTGACCTCCACCGTCAGGTATTGGGAGTTAAACCCAGCAGGAATTACCTGCTAGTTTATTCTTGATTTCTAGCTTTATAATTAGCTGTAATGCATCATTTAATAAAAACCTGAAACACATGAAATGATAAAAGTGGAATGTCAGCCAGTAATCATAAGAGAGTAAGAAGCTAACAGAGACTGGCAGGCTGACAGCCAGTGTTGACAGATTTCAATTAAACGCAAGCCTTTTTTTTTTGTAGCCTCTATCTGTTTCCATTCAGTCAAACTGTCCCATTAAAAGCTGCTGAACCAGCTGTGATCAGCTCTTGTTCTCAGTGTAGCCGTGGACGTTCAGACAACTGTCACTGGGTCACTGTGACACTGAAGGAAACTTAGAAACAGGAAGATTCTGAATGAAGTTCTGCAGCCTCTTTTTCCTCTGATTTCTAAGTGGATTTCTGGAGCTTTATTCTGGAGGGACCTCAGAGATCATGATGTCCTCAGGAAGTGGAGGTCACACTGAAGCATATCAACATGTGTGTCATGTCTGTGAGTTCAGATCTGACTCAGCTAGGACTCTGAGTTTAGACACAAGTTGCTGCAGCTGGACACTAAAGGATTTTAAGTACCCTACCTGGATGTCCTTCATGAGCTGTGGGTCAATGCTGCTGCTCTTGACAGAATAAGACATAGAACATTTTTACAGACAGACATTGCAGTACAGTGGATGTACTGTACTGAAATATTGAAGGATATTGTTTTTCAGCAGATCTGATTCTGGTCTCTACAGTAACAGAGTCCCTCTCCCACAACCATCCTGAACTCTAGCCCTTAACCCCACTAGACAAAATATGCACCTAAACCCCCCCTTAATGAAGAGTCCCCACCCTGTGAAGACCTAATGGTATTGCTGATGGTTATGAGTGTGAGTACAGGGGACTCACGCAAAACTGCCTCCAGCTACACACAAAGAAGACCAAGGAGCTGTTGGTAGACTTTCACAGACCTAAGCCGTCAGTCCAGTTTGCATCTAGGAGACTGAGACTGAGAAGGTTCAGTCCCATAAATTCCTGGGTGTGCATCTTAACAATTAGCTGGACTAGACAGACGACATCACGACCCAGTGCAAAAACGGCCAGAGTCGACTGTATCTGCTGAGGAGACTAAAGTCCTTTGGTGTACTGGGAGCCCCCCTGAAGTCCTTTAATAACTCAGTGGTGGAATCCAACATCTTTTATGGGGGTGGCTGCTGGGGAGGCAGCATTGCTGCAAGGGACAAAAAGAGTCTAAGCAAACTGATCAGCAAGTCTGGATCTGTCCTGGGGTGCTCCCTGGACACCTTAGAGATGCTGGCAAAACTCCAGGCCGCCCTGGACGACTCCTCCCACCCCCTGTAGGAGTACCTGTGTGCCCCGAGCAGCTCCCTAAGCAACAGGCTGCTCCACCCACGCTGCTCTAGAGCGGCTCTGCAGATCGTTTGTCCCTGTGGCAGTCAGCACTGCTCATAGCGATCACAGCCTGATCATTAGCTTTGGCAGTATGAACGTTATTCATTCGTTATTCTTGCACTGGTGCCACTTTAGATCAGTCTTTTACATGTCATGTGTCACTTTGTTGCAGTTACATCTCAGGGCCTCTGTTTTTAGCTATTGATTTATTGGACTGCGGTTTTTTTTTTACATTGTCTTATACAGACGTATTTTTATCTATCTTTATATTGATGTTAGAAACTGTGTAGGCGGTGATTTTATGTCTTGTACGACGGTGATTACTGTTTGTGGCCCTAACGCCTAAATTTCCCCTCGTGCGATCAATAAAGTTTCATCTCATCTCTCTCTCTCTCAAACTATGTGGTTGACCTTTTAAAAACAATAGTACGACTTGTCGGCAAATACACAGACAGACATATGAATACACACATTTATAAAATTAGTAAATAAAGTATCTTTTAACTGCGCGATGTGTTTCCTGTTTCACAGCAGAGACGCTGACACTGATATCAAACAACAAACCACCAGGATTTATTATCAGGAAACAACAGCAACCCATCTGTCTCTGTTCAAAAAGTGAAGATGAATTTTCTCAACAGCATCGCACTTCACACACACACACACACACACACACACACACACACACACACACACACACACACACACACACACACACACACACACACACACACACACACACACACACACAGTGTATCAGTATGATAATTGACTAGGCTGTAAGTGTCTCACACACAAATAAGATGAGGTCACGACCTTAAAGTCTCACATCACAGCTCCGTCCCACTGGACGCCTCTGACACACACTACACATCTGAGTGTGTGTGTGTGTGATATTTTAATAGCAGTGAGGTTGGTGGTAATTACAGTCAGGTTGTGTCTGCAGCAGCAGAGAGAGAATCTGAATCTGACTCCAGACAAACACACTGGCTGTGTGTGTGTGTGTGTGCGTGCGCGTGGTTTGACCTTTGACCTCCTCAACATCAGCTGCCTCTAGCGCTGGTGCTGAGAGTCATTGAAGGAGCAGTGTGTCGTTTTGTTGCTGGTCAACATGTGTGATGTGACACTGTTAACTTTGCAGTGGAAACATTTGACCGAACTTTATCCGATTCCTGAAATAAATATCGAGTTATGGCTGATTTACAAACACCACTCTGCCCACGTCACGAGCCCACATGTCTGAGGAGGACTGGCGACAACCAGGGATTAACCCAAAGAGAAGGATGTGTACACACAAAACCCTGCACGCGTCCCTTCTCATAAGAACAGAATGTTCGACCTCGCACAGACCTCGGATCAGATTACAAATGTTTTATAAAGTGATCTGAGGTTTATATGATGAGACGGAGACTGATCTCAATAAAAAACTCTGTTGAGGTTGTTTTACTTCACAGCTGGATTTATTAACATTCAAGTGATCAGTTTTTTTCTCCTTTTCATTCCCATTTATGTCCTTTTCATTTGATCCTTTATTGTGAGACACATGGCACAGTCTTGTCTCTATGAACCAAATCACGGATTGTCTTTCTCACCGGTATTTTCACTGACAGGTCAGACGGCGCAGCAGATACGAGTATGAGATTTCATTCAGGTACAAATAGATTCATTAACGGACCCATTTATATCTGACTGCGGGAGGTGAAACCAGGCGCCTGAGTCCAAATCCACAATAACAAATTTACAAACACAACCATGTGCGCGCACAGGTACTTGTACTTTACTCGAGTATTTCCATTTTCTTCTACTCCGCTACTTTTACGTTACATTACAAATGAAGATTTCAATATAAAACTCAAGATTAAACTATAACAAAGTCATGTCCTTGTAGATTAATATCATTATAGATTTCAGAACCCAACAGAAGGCCTATATTAAAAACAGCCTCACCTCAACCAGCCGTGACACTAAAATGCTGCTTATGTCTTAATGTATGACCGATAATATTCCAATAATACGATATATTATTATCAAACAATAATAAAACGTTCTGACAGGGCTCATTCTGTCCAACCCATACTTTTACTCCTGATACTTGAAGTACATTTTTCTGATAAAACTTAACAGATGTGAGCTCTTCTTAACTTCTTCCAGAGCCGCCTGGATCGCATCATGTTTAACTCCTCCAGCTGAATCTGTGCAGAGACACGAGGACATGATTGACACCACTTCAGTGAAATAACTGTAATAAATACTCTGTGTGTGTGTTTGTGTGTGTGTGTATGTGTGTGTGTGTGTGTGCTGGTAGGCAGTGAGAGCTGTTGAAGGAAATAACTGCGGAGAAAAAGAGTCGTCCATCTCTGAATACTGATGATATTCAACTGTCTGCTCCAACTCCCCTGATACACACACACACACACACACACACACACACACACTCTCTTTCTCTCTCTCTCACACACACACACACACACACACACACACACACACACACACACACACACACACACACACACACACACACACACACACTCTCTCTCTCAGAGATGATTGGTATTCCTGTCAGAGGAGGATGATGGTGAAGACTGACTGACAGTCATCCATTTACATCTCTGTCTGTCAGAGGACGGTGTTCAACAGAGAGACAGACAGAGAGACAGACGGACACACAGACAGTCAGACAGACAGGTAAAAGGAGTGTGAGGACATTTTGAGTGACAGTTTGACTTTCAGTCAGGATCTTTGGTGGAGATGAGGTGATGAAGGCCAGATAATGGAAACTGCACCACACACACCGAGACACACAAACATACAGTGTAACACACACGTTTGTGCTTCTATGTTTGTGAGGACACTCACTGACATAATGCATTCCCCAGCACCTTACACTAACCCTGACCTAAACCTGGTCCTAACCTGAACCCTAAGACCAGGTCTGAACCCTCAAACAGATCTGAGGACCGGACAAAATGTCCTCACAATGATGGTCTGAAAGTCAAACTGCTCCTCAAAATGTACAGCCATACACACACACACACACACACACACACACACACACACACACACACACACACACACACACATTGCTGAGTTATGGTCACCTCAGACTTTTATTTCATGCTTTAGCTGTTCTTCAACCTCACTTTTCCACATTGAAGGAGAAATATTGGACTCAGTTCTGGACGTCTTGTCTTCAGGGACACGTCCAGTTTTCTTCAGTGAGCTGCTCTGTGTGTCCCCGTCTCACTTGTATTTGTTTAAAGAAGACAGCATCTCCTCAGATGATGTCAAAGTGTCAAAGTCTGACAGCATTTTAGAGTGAACTGCTCCTTTAAATGTCCTCAGCCTGCAGCGCTTCATTAACACACCAGATTAAACAGCAGCAGAGGTGATGGCGGCACACGCACACACACACACCGAGACACACTCAGACAGGTAGACAGGCTGGATGTCAGAGACAGATCAGCTGCAGGGGAGACAGCAGATTTCATCGTGTTGAGACAAATAATTTCTATCAAAACGTGGCCCAACCTTTAGGAGACGCTGCTGTCAGTGAAACCTGCCCTGCTGATCTTGAGTGGGACTTTCACCGTCGGCTCACCGTCGGCTCACCGTCGGCAGACCTTTCTGGCCTTTAGCGGTCACTGGACGGTCCTTTGTCATGCATTATGTTACGAACTGGACACTGCACCTTCCTATTAAATCCTGTGTGGACTAAGCAGAGACTTTTGTTTTGGAGGCACAGGTTGACATTTCCAGTGCTATATTTGGTCTGTGTTCCTAACGGGTTGTAATACGTGTTTTGATGCAAGTAAATACATCTTTATATATTTACATGTAACGGTCGCACACCTTCCTAAGTATTGTGATCACGGATTTTACAAACTGTGCTTGTCACTTCTGTGAGCTTTAATTCCTCTTTTTATATGGACCTTCCCCCTTTGGAAGGTAGCTTTTCTTTGTCTGTTTCCTGTGTTTCGCTTTAAACAAGTAAGAAGTTGATGTACTGACATTTTTACGGTTTAGAGCTTATTGTCATGATGTGAAAAGTGCAGAGAAGATCTATACAAGAGAAACCCTGTGAATCTCTACTTTCTTTAAAACTACAGTTGTCGTTTCTGGTGTTTGGCAATAAATTGCAAATGCTTTTGTACTTTAAGTGTCTTAAAGTGTTGTTTTTTAATGTCATTTGGATTTTTGAAATGTGCTCATCGTGTCAGATGCCTACAAGGGGCTGACCACAAATCAGCTGCCATTCAAACTGGTTTGCTCACGCTCATTCACATCCTGAGATAAAGGAATTCAAAACATCAACCAACCAGCAGTTAAACACAGACACTGGGAGGATACACAGGAATACAAGACGCCCCCTTCACTCATCTGTACAGATGTTATTATAAGGAATCCTGATGTCACGCTTGTTCCCAAAAGTTTCATGTTGCTTCATGATTAAGTATCTAATTAAGATTCTGCGCGTGTATCTGGACTGAATGTGTTCAGCCTGATAAAGATCACAGAATAAATTCTGTTAACAGAACAAACCTTCACAGTAAAAAATCAGACTAATACATTCAGTTCTTTACCACCCAACAAAAAAAGGGAAGTTTCTACAAATATGTTGTTGATCCATCATGCACATTATGTTTTGTTATTGTCTTAATGAAGCACAATAAGCATTTTCCTCAACAATTGGTGGTTTCAATGTAAAACTAACTAAAAATACAATTTGAATGGTATTTTTTGTACCTGCAGAGGAAGTGGATTAAACTAAACGCGTATAAATGCGAGAGATAAAGTTACAGGTTCGCACTGATCAGCTTTATGTTTACCGTCTTTAGGGAGAAAAGACCTAAGAGCTACTCTGTTGGTTTGCTTTCGACTACGAAAGTCGACTACATTCTGTGCTGACAGTCCACGTAGAGAGGCAGCTTAAAACGCCATCACATATCATCCAGTCCCCGTTGACGCCAGACATCATCTTGGTTTCTGAGGCCACAAGAAAGCTCATCTTACTGGAGCTAGCTGTGCACTGGGAGTAGAGGTTGCGGGAGAATATTGAGAGGAAGAGGGCAAAGTACCAGGAGCAGGCGGAGGACTAGGTACATGACAGGGCAGGAGAGGAGCCATCAACAACAACACGGAGGCGATAGAGGAAGCGTCTAGATGGCTCTGGCTGAGAAGGCGTCACCAGCGGGCTCAGTGGAATGACACCTGGACATTACTGCAACGCTGATGATGTGTCCGGGTACGTGCATCGGAACACGTATGAAAAACGGTTTTCGGCACTGATCAACCTAACACACAACAACACACCCCATTATATCACCTACTTTTCTGTGTCTCACATCATCACTGTCAAATATATTTATAGTAACACTTGGTCAGAGGTAAAAGTGATGATGGCTTTTCCTGTGACATCTGTTTAAAACTAGATACTGACACTGTCCTGGATGTGTGTGTTGGTATGAACCTGTCTGTGCTCGGTGGAGGATGTATCAGTATGTGTGTGTGTGTGTGTGTGTGTGTGATCAGTGGGGCTAATAGTGAACCAGTAAAATGAGTGTAATAATGCTGCTGAGTGATGTGTCTTATAAACACACACAGATGTTGTTCATTTGACTGTGATGCTGATCAGTACCTGCTGATCCACAGTCACTCGCTTCATATCAGCCGAACATTACATGTTTGTCCTTTATGTCCTGAATATAGTCAAATCAAGTTTATTTCTGCAGCCCAGAAAACCACAGACTCTCCAAGGTCTTTAACTCTGTGTGACATGTCTCCCTCTGTCCATAGAGCTCTGACTGCCCATCACTGTCAGGTGATCCTAACAGGTAAATAAACAACCAACACAGTCTGAAAGTGTTTTCAGCCTCCCCCTCTTCCTCACATCACATTCGTGATAAAATGCTCTAAAGTTTTATCCACATTACAGCAGAAAAACAAGGACACATCTGTGTTTGTGCCAAGTGAAAATCTTTTTTTTCTTTGCTGCAATATGTTTTCCAGTAGATGAAAAACATAAAGTTACATAAGACAACATGTTAATAGCACAGTACAGGTACCACATAAAGATGTATAATAATAATGACACTAATAATAAAAATAATAATTGTAATAATAGGGCCAATAATAATACTAATAAGACTAAATATAATAATAGTTGATAATAAATCATAATAATAGATGGTAATAATAATAATAATAATGATGATAAAAATAAATTAAGCAGTGGGTGTTGAGCAGGATCATGGGGCAGTAGGTTGTTTACAGTCACAGATCCAGACTCTGCAGCTCCAGAGGCAGAAACACCTGCAGAAAGCAACAGGATCAGAGAGGAGAGAGACGAGGAAGAACAAAACTACGGGAGAGAGAAGAAGTCAAGTTAGTAACGAGCATTGATGCCATATGAATGTGTACAGATGGAGAGAGGAGCTTACTCTTAAATGTGGAGATGGAGCCTTTGTCACTAGATTTAGCGACTTTTCAGACCCGTTAGTGACTTTTCTTCACAGAAGCACCTAGCGACAAATCCAGCGACTTTCTGGACAAACCTCGGCTACTTTCCGTAGAAGAGAGTCGCCAGCGTTGCCCCGTGAGCGTGAGGTCGGGCTTTCCCTCCCCAGGCAACACCTCTCCATCGTCTCATTCAACTGACAGAACGTCAGCTGACACAGACGTGGATGAGCTTCTAACTTTCTCTCCGACTGATCATTTTACAGGTAAATGTACCTGAAATCTCAGCTCAGCCGTCGTCTTTAACTCATGTGTCCGGTGACTCTGTCAGACGACGTTGTGGTTATAAAACCAGGATTTTAGCAGCAGAGCAGCAGCTTGGAAATGTCTCAGAAGTGACTGCTGGTTAACACGTCGTCTCAATGGGCCATGTTTCAGTAACTGTTTCATACTGGTTCCGTCGTCTGACAACAGAAACAAAAAAACATGTAAATGAGAACAGATTTATTGGGAATCCAGCTGCATTAAATTACTGTTTATGTGAGCACAGAGAGCAGGACAGAAGCAAAACAGATAAAGAGCATCCAGCCACATACTGGGTTTTGACCTGGTTGCGTTCAAGTCTAACTGGTGTATAATAATAAAATATCGTTTTGTAGTGTTTAAATTGCCTGCTGCCTCTCTAACCACCCAGCATCACACACCACACGGTGTGACGCAGAGGTCACAGTTCTGGAAATTCTCAAACACAAGTCATCACCTTTCCACCACATGGTGACCCACACAAAAGCTGTTTTTCCACAGTGTGAATGTGTCTTAAGACGAAAAACGGCTCAGGTACTGATGAGACATGAGATCTGATTCGGTTTGTCCAGTGTGAGGCACGGATCTGTGAGTTTAAAGGTTCATCAGAGTTAAATCACAGCACAGAGGTTTATAAAATACAACATTAAAACTGGTAACTGGTTTTAATGGTGTGTATAATAAACAGCATTTTACAACAGAAGCAACCCTTTTATCTTGTGACAAACTCATCCAGCACCAGGAATGTGTGTCTGCATGAATCCGACTGTCGGACAACGTCGTGTTTCATGAGCCAGGTTCAACTGTTTCCTAGACTGACCTCATTCAAATGAATGAGAGTGTGATGTATTTTGACAAAAGGCTAAAGTCGGTCTGAACATGGTCTAACTGCTGCTGATAACACACACATACACACACACACACACACACACACTGGTGTTTGCTGTTGAAGCCTTATTATCACGGTTTGTCTTCTCTGTTTCATTAAAGGGTTTCCTATGGCAAAGATCACACACACACACACACACACACACACACACACACACACACACACACACACACACACACACACACACACACACACACACACACACACACACACACAGTCCCTGTAGAGACTGTTCAGTAACAGAAACATACTAATTAATACTAAAACTGACACACACCTTCTCTCTCTCTGTTTATCTGTCCAGTGTCTCAGTGCTCGCTCGCCCTCTGCCTGCCTAATTGCCTCGATGGCTGACATCATTACGCTGAAGTGTGTGTCTTTGTGTGTGTGTTACAATGTGTCTGTGTATGTGTTTTACAATGTGTCTGCGTGTGTGTTTTACAGTGTGTGTGTGATGATGAAGTGAGTCTTCTCTTAATTAGCCTCCTCTTCTCTCTCTCACCTCCAGCAGTGCTCTTTGATTAAACCACTTTACATGTTAACACTGTGATCATCTGACACACACACACACACACACACACGCTGAACAGAGAGATCTCAGAGATGGGGAAGTGATAGGAGATTATTAATGTTAGAACTAAAGCAAGACAAAGAAAAAGAAGAAGAGGAGGAAGAGGGAAGACAAACATGCAGAAAGAGACAAAAAAGGAAAATAAATGAGGAGGACAAAGGAAAGAAGAAGCAGCAGCAGGTCAAACCTCAGAATTATTATCATACTTACGCCTCAGTCTCCAAAAATTACCTCTAAACTCCAGGAAACAAACATAATGCAGACAGAAGTCAGTTTTCCTCAAAGGCAAAGACACATTTGGCAAAACAAATATAAATATTAATGTCGATTTATTACAAAGATGTTTCCATTGGGCCACGACTTTTAAACCAGCTACGCTGTAACGCTGAGGTTTTCTTTGATTTCAGGGTTTTTCTCTTCTCTCCTGGATAAATTTGAAATCAGAACTGATGAATGAAAACAGTTCGACTCATTCATTTATTCAACATGTAGAAAATAATCTGCAGTGTCTTACTGTGTGTGTGCAGCATGTTGCTAACAGCCGTTAGCATGTTAATGTCATTGTTTACACATGGCGTCTGTGTGTAAATAAATGGGTTGCCGTGGCAGCCGGCTAATGAGGCTAATTAGAGGAACGTCGCTGCCGAGCCGCCCTCATTAAGAGACAACAGCCGGAGGAAGCAGTTATATACAGTATACACACTGATCTCCAACACACACACACACACACACACACACACTGGTAACACACACACACACACACACTCACACAGAAAATACACTGATAACAAACATTGATAACACACACACACACACACAACACATACACACACACACACACACACACTAGTAACACACACACACACACACACACACACACACACACACACACACACACACACACACACACACACACACACTCACACAGAAAATACACTGATAACAAACATTGATAACACACACACACAACACATACACACACACACACACACTCACACACACTGGTAACTTACACACACAGACACACTCACACAGAAAATACACTGATAATAAACATTGATAACACACACACACACACACACACACACACACACACACACACACACACACACAGAAAATACACTGATAACAAACATTGATAACACACACACACAACACACACACACACTCACACACACTGGTAACTTACACACACAGACACACTCACACAGAAAATACACTGATAATAAACATTGATAACACACACACACACACACACACACACACACACACACACACACACACACACACACACACACACACACACACACACACACACACACACACACAGAAAATACACTGATAACAAACATTGATAACACACACACACACACACACACACACACACACACACACACACACACACTGGTAACACACACACACACACACACAACACACACAGTGTGCTTTCCAGGTTGAGGTTGGAGGGCAGAGCATTGATCAGTCTGCAGCAGCTGAACTGTAGTTTGATCCTAAACTCCAGTGTTGTTGTTGTGTGTGAAACCTGGCTGCTCTGACACCGGGACTGAGGAGGTCCTGAACTGTCGGGTACTCGGGTGTCGAGTGTGTTTTTACATCGAAAACAGCTGGTGCTCGGATGTGGTAAAAACATACCAACGCTGCTCTAGTGCAATCAGTTTTCTCTTAGTGCAAACCATAGTACTCTATCTGTCGTCCTCGCGGGTGTTTACATCCGCCCACAAGCCCCGGACCGAGAAGCATAACACCTGCTGACTGAGCAAATTTCCTCAGTGGAACACCCTCAGCCGAACTCGGTAGTTCTTGTCATGTGAGGTTTTAACTCGTGTAATCTGTCACATGAACTGCCGAGCTACTAACAGCTGGTGGTGTGCGCCACATGCCATGCTAATACATTGGACCTCTTTTACTCCACCACCAAACATGCATACCGCTGCATACTCCACACACCCCTTGGATACTGAGATCACTGCAAAATACAGATGGACCCAGGACTACATTAAGGAGATGGACTCCGGAAGCAACAGAAATGCTTCAGGACTGCATGGAGTCCATGGGCTGGGAGTCTCTGAGAGTCTCTGGGGACAACAACTACTCATTTGCCAACTTCTGTGAGCAGATCTACCTCCCAACCAAAACCATCATAAGGTACAATGAACACAAGCCCTTGTTCTCCAAACAGCTTAGAGAACTCAGGTGTTACAAAGAACAGGGAACAGGTGATGATACAATCCACCTGGCTAGACAGAACCTCAAGAAGGCCATCAAGTCTGCCAAACAGGAGCACAAAGCCAGGCTGGAGTTTGATTCAAATGAACAAACAAAATCAAAATTACAGTAAGAAAAGACCTCCAATCATCCCATCCCCTGGACTGGCTGACGAACTCAACACCTTTTACACAGAGGTTGCCCTATCAGACACACTGATGGCCCATCGTCTGGGCATACCACCACCCCATCTCAGGAATACAATCCAGAAACATTAGTTGTGGACTGCCTTTAATACAGCAGGTACCCCGCCTCATCTGCGAGAGGATTACGGACCTCCTGATTAACTGCTGCTAGCTCCTGCTCCAGCAGGACCAGAACCGCCAGATACCTGAACAGCGTTTTCCCCTAAATACAGACTACAGGGGTTTTAAAATCCTAACCAATTTTGAAATCAGGTTGCATCACGCACATGTGAAGAAACTTTACGGAGTATCTTTTCTCTGATCTCAAACAAAGACTACAAGATTTGAAAATAACGGTGAATGAAATAAAACGGGATATAATTAAGACTGCTGTGCCATAGGGAGCAATCAGCGAGCAGAGCACCGTGGAAGCAGATGTAAATAAAATGGAGACTGTGGTGCAACAACTTGCTGTAATGTTAGTGATACTTTGCTGTGAGAAAAAACAAAAGCGGAGGGTTCAACGGATCTGAGAAACGGTTGGGGAGATGCGTTCAACACAGGTTGTCGGTTCTTCAGTGAGAACTGGAGGTTAGATTTTAACGCTCAGTTTTCATGTCTGTAAACAGTAATATGCTAGCTAACGTTAGCCTTAAGGACTAGAATGTTTACTGTTGCTTGGCAACACCATCAGCTGCTCTGGGACTGACGTAATCGTAATGGTTATCATCCCGATTTGAACTCCTAAATATTAAACATGTTTGATATTATCGGGGCGGCTCCGATGAGCCTGTGAGCAGTTCTGGAGGTTTGAGAGTGGATACGGACAAGGGTCCCCGACCAGCTTTTTCCTCTGTTGGGAGGGGATGAATCGGGGTTAAATCGTCCCAAAACTCTGTACTTGTACTCTCCGCAAAAAAATTGTTTACTTTATTTACGGTACATATGCTTGTGAAACCTGCAGATGGAAAAATACTAAATAATATAATTACTATGGACAATGTTAATAGGAAGCGCTTTTACTTTTTGCTCTGTTGCTACCTTCAGTGACGTTATGAACGTGAGATGTCTGGTACAGAAAGCGTTTTGTTTTTAAATTCTGACCATACAACACTGTAATCAACACTGTGTCAGATAGATTTATTACTTCATAATTCAAAGAATGTTTCATTCTGTAACTCAGAGAACTACATTCGTTATAAATAACTACATCCACATTCCGATTCTGCACCTGAACAGGCTTCTTTTACAGCCAATCGAGTGCTGCAAATTTCCCATTTCCAGTGAATGCATCCTTATCCAAAATGACAGACAAAACTTCAGTCTGAACACGAGTTTCTCTTACTGATCACCAAAAGTCAACACGCTGCTGAGTAAGTGACTATTAAACAAAACATGGAGTAAAAACGTTTGGTGTATATCAGGTAGCAACCATTCAAGGCTGGTGATGAACTCACATTAACTTTGATAGATTATTGAAGAGGGATATGAGAAACAGTTTGCATTGAAATGGCATTAACATCAACCTGTTTTTACTGCGTTATAGTGCAACTTCAACATTCAAAGCAAACTACATAGCATGATCTGAATCTCGCAGTAGGGTTGGGTTGTGATAGCTGGTTCCATTGTGGGTCCGGTTCCACCTTGGTAAAATACCCGGGGTCAGCAAGCACCGCAGCCAATGAAACCCTTATTGAATCTTTCTGTTTAGTCTCTGTTGCCTCTCTGACACTACAGACATTTGCAAATTAAGAAAAGACTGAATACGGACACAAACGTGTCATATCTCAGCGACACCGTTGTTAACAACAAACATGGCCATTTGTTTAAATATTTATCTGTCCATCATGTTACATTAATAACTTCGATCACTCAACCTCAGCCTACCGCCGGTGTTACACCGTTTTCTGTGACCCCTCAAAATTCTGTGACCTACAGGTAACGTTCGGAGCATCCTGCAATCATCAGCAATTTATTTAACGATTCACTGAATGATAAAGTAGAATGAATATTATTTTCTCTGTGTTGTTTTTGCTTGTGCAGCTGCAGCCCTAGCTGAGTGTCCTGACAAAGATGGAATTACAAGTGTGGGTGTGGGTGTGTGTGTGTGTGTGTGTTTGAAGCAGAAAATAGAAGAGGAATAAAATGAGCAGTGTGTGTGAGAAACCAAAAAAAGTGTGACTGTCGACGTTTTTCTCAGCTCGACTCAGTGAGCACCGAGGCTAACAGGTGCTAATGAACACACACACACACACACAGACACACACACACACACACACACACACACACACACACACACACACACACACACACACACACACTCAGCGATGTCGGGGTTAAACGGTGTGTGTGTCTCAGGTGAGGACTGGCTCCTCTAAAGGATCCATTAGTGTCAGATTATTAACGAGTTCTGAATATTATCGGTGGATTCATTAACGAGACGACAGCTGCTGCTGTTAGCACCTGTCAGACTGCACTTCCTGCCTGTCTGTTGTCACGGATATGAGCATCAGGCTGAGAGCTGATTGGACGACGGCTTTAGTTGGTGGATGATTAATGGATGTTAATGAGAGAGTCAGACTTTAATATCTTCACATCAGACCTGTGTTTTTATAATTTGATCCATAATTATGTCAAGATCTGCTGCCGTTCCCCTCGGCCCCTTGTCTCCAACCTCTGTTTCTCCTTTCATCTCCCCCGACTTGTCTTACCATGGGGCTGAACACCCCAACTTTCTGGTAATATGCTGCCCCCAATTTATTTGGAGTGTGAATTCGACAGTTTGCGTGTTCTTACACATTGCCCCTTTAACTCTATGTTTTATTAAATATTTCCAGGTGGGGCATTAGGCAGGAGACCAAGGCAAAGGAGGCATACATCGAGACAATGTCATCAAAACCCCTCAATTTTGATGACTCGCCCACCGGGCTCCGTTTCTCCGCGGTACCCTGATCTCGGCGCATCACCTGTTGGGAAGGTGTCTTGTGACTGTTGTGGCTCTTGGTGCTTGGAGATCAAACGTCCCTACTTGGCAAAGACAAGACACTGTTAGAACTGTCGAAAGAAAAACTTTTGCTTGGTTGAATCCTCACCCTTAGATATGACAACACAACTGTTACAGTTCAGGATTCATGTTACAAAATGAGAGAATAACCCCAGATTCCAATTTGAAAGACATGAAATGAAGGGAACAAAGTTTTTCAAGTGTGGAGTGTTGCCAGAAATGCTAGGAAAATGGTTTATACAAGATGCAGTGCTGAATCTTGGTGTACCATCTTATCGGTAGGCCTGTTTCCTAGAAAGGAAGACAGACCCAAGACGCAAGTATTTGTAAATTCAAATGAGAGATAAATCCCACTTTTCCCACGGAGGAGATTTGAAGCGAAAGTTGCACAGGAAAAAGTCCCATATTTGAGTTACTGTACGATTGGGGGACAACAGCACTGTGAGGGAACGGCTGGATATTTTGAAAAAGCTGCGAGTTACTGGCTGTTTGCGTACTTTTCCCTGGTATGTTCCTAACTCACATTTAATTGGGCAATTTGTGACACATTTCATAGAAGTAAACATCTTTTTTTACTAGAAGATAAAACACAGCTAATGACTCGACCTATTCCCAGTTTGTGAAAGCTTTACATTGCTGTTCTAAACCAAAGTCTTACAGTGTTTCGTTTTGTTTTTGCATCCATTAGTCTTCCCATTTTATATGGAATATATCTGTTTAGAATGTGGGGCTCTTTCCCCACGCTGTTTATGTTTAAAGTTGGAAAGTGAGGCATTAACACCTCTAGACTATCATGAACTAATACTCGATTCATCAGTCTGAGGTCTTTCACACAGATTACACAAAGCACATGTTAACACAATCTCGTCTATGAGGCTGTCCTCCACTTTGCCATTTTGTTCCACTCTAATGAGGCTCGCAGGCAGGGTTGAGCCAGAATTGTGTATTTCTGCCTCCACGTTTAAATCACTCTTTCAACTTGGCTTCTCACATGAGAGATTTCTCGAGCAGATTCAATCTCTGTGCGGCTAAGATGTTTCTTCCCTCGTGTGAATGGAGGCGTCACTAATAGGCCATCACCATCCTTTACCGTGAAACCCCGGTCAGCTGGGACAAAGTCCTCAGGCAGGAGCTTGTCAAGGAACCCACTGTGTTTCATACGGTGTTGGTCTGTGACACGTCCACCCAGGCCTTTGACACAAAGGAGACACTTCCTTGTGCGATGACTGAAAACTTCATAGTGTTGTGTTCTTCTCAGTTGCTCCATGTTTGAGCTTGAGCTTTTAAATCTGAAGGACGCTCTATGGCTACGCTCTTAGGCCACCTGAAGAAGTGGCCTAAAGACTCTTCAGACAGATTGAGGCACAGCTTCATCAGTGTAAGAAGAAGTTCTTGAGTGGGCTCTAGGGACCGTTTTGCAGTAGCAGGAAGAACCGATGGCACATAACTGAACAATGACATGAAGGTCTGTAAATTGGTTAGTCCTCTGAAAAATTTCATTTTGCTGTCATCAAACTGTCCCGTCAAGAGTACCATGTTTCAACTCACTTTCAGTTTTTGAACTTTATCCCTCAGTGATTGAAATATAGCGTTCAAAGATTTAATCTGTAATGAGATGAAGTCATTGTTTGTCTCCTCTGTCTGGACCTCAGTGTCTTGGACTTCAACAATCTGTAGTTCTGCCCCTGATGAGGGTCTTTGCTACGGGTCCAGAGGAGCTGTGGCAGCTCTACTTTTCGCTCATCGCTCTTTTTTCTGAAACAAAGTTTTACTAGTAATGTAATATTCATTTGTTTACATCTCTGCTGGGGGGGGGTCCAGTTCATGAAATCCCTGCAGCATCAGAAGGCAGCAGGACTGATATGTTGCGTCAGAGTGCAGAGCCGTTAACGCGCGGCCGTTCACCGTGTTTACAGTCATTAAATCACCTGAATGTCACACGGACCTCTACACACATAAGACTCGTCCGTTATAACTTGTCATTCTGCTTTTTATGAAGGAGACGTCTGGTTACCAGACTCATCACAGGCTCTTTTCCAACTTCCGTTTTAGCAAAAGTAGTGTCTCATGTTTTAGCCTCGAAACCCACTCCAGTGTAAACGCTGTGGTGTAACAGTAATTACTAAACTGTGTTGCCATGTACGAGGTGAGATGCGTTAGAATTATTTCTAGAATAGAGTCGGTCCGATATCATCATTAAACGGGCTTCACCAAGTCGTTGTTATAGCTATAACCACCTGATGGAAAATCATACACTCATAAAAATTAAACTAAAGCTGCCAAAATGATGGAAAGAGGTAAAACAACAATGACGACTCCCACTAGTTAACGTGTCCACGCTTTGATCGACAGCTGGTTTTCTTGGTTCGTCTTGGTTGGAGAGTTTAGATGAAGCCTGACTGTCACACGTGCGTCTGCACGGCTGAGTTGTACTAATCACATACACACATGCGGGACAATCAGACGAGTGTATGTATTTACATCTGGTCCTCAGTGACCCTTTTCACCCCATTATTAACACACACACACACACGTTTCTACTTCTATCTTTGTGAGGACACTCATTGACATAATGCGTTCTCCAGCTCCTTACTCTAACCCTGACCTAAACCTGGTTCTGACCTGAACCCTAAAACCAGGCCTGAACCATCAAACAGACCTTTGAAGTTGTGACGACTGGACAAGATGTCCTCACTTTCCCAAAATGTCCTCACAACGATGGTCTGAAACTCAAACTGGTCTTGACAACGTGCAGACATACAAGTACATGCACACATACAGACGCACGCATGCAAGCACACGCACATGCACACACGCACGAGACACACGCACACACACACTCACACAGACGCACGCACACACACACACACACACACACACACACATGCGCACGAGACACACGCACACACAGGAAACTGATCAGATTTCAAAAGTTATTATTTGAGAAACATGGAGCTCTAATATTGATTCAGATTTAAGGAATAAACTGTCAAATTAAACAAATCTACTTTAATCTACTAATTTAATCTACAATTAACACCACGTTTTAATTTACACCTTCCAACCAGTCACACTTTTCAACATGTGGACGGAGGACAGGGACCAAACCTCCAACCCTGTGATCAGTGGACGACCTGCTGAGACACAGCCGGCAGACACGTGTGTTATATTTGTATACACAGAGAAACGTCTTCCACATGTCTTGTAGGTCCTGTCCTGCTCATACATGTGGAAACAAACACAGTTAAATCAGCAGTTACTGTTCAAGTGTCTGCAACACTTCACTACTGAACTCCAGTGGAAGGCTGTCAAAATAAAATGATGTTTGTCTGTCAAAATAAAGGGATGTTTGTCTGATTTCCTGTTTGTCTTGTTCAGGAAAAAACAAACCAGACTGACAGCCCTGTGTGTGTGTGTGATGTAGATAAGTGCTCACTTCATGTTAACAAGCTGCTCTTCTGTTCAACAGGAGATCTGATAACACACACACACACACACACACACACACACTCAGAGAGTCTCATCCGCAAACCTGGTGACACAAACGTTGCTCCAGCTCACCGTGATGATCTCAGATTATAAAAACACACTGACATTCTGGTAATAAAAACAACAAAAGTCCATAAAACGTGTTTAAAACATCAAACAAAACGTCTCATTTAAGATGCAGAAAAATGACTTTTGGCGGCAACACGATAATTCACTGGCATGAAAAGTGAAAAACCTGATTCTCAGCCAAGTCTGTTTTTTCTCTGATCTCTAAGTGGATTTCTGGACCGACTGTAGTAAAGACACAGACACAGTTTCATTGCCTCTGCAGGAAACTGCTCTAATTCAGGTTAATGAGCTAACAACACGACAGAGGCTGTTCTATCTTCGTGTTTTGTTACATTACCGTGACTATTTATCATCATTTCTTTCTCTTCTTCTCTTTCTTATGATATTGTTCTCATCAGAGCCCGAATGATAACTGGGCCAGGCAGATATAAATGAGAAGAGATGAGTTTAGAACCAGAGCCACGCTGGTTTATTTTTAAAAGTCCTGATCAGCACCTTTTTTTTTTTTAATCTACATTATGGGTCTCGTAAACTGGTACATTATCAGATACTACTGGTACCGCTGCCCTTCTGCTGGTGACGTCACTGCCTGGTCTCTCCCGCCGTCTCGTGTCAAACAGACGTTACTCTGACGTTGTGGTTTGTTGTTGACAGACCGGAGACCGCCATCTTTACCTCCTCTCTCCTCACGTGAAGACTCACCTGAGTTTTTTTTTTTCCTAACAGGACAGAGCTCATACTGCGTCCAGGAGCGGTGGGAAATATCAGAGCTCAGAGCTGAGGGAACTGCTAAGAACCAAAAACAAAACAAAACAAAACAAAACAAAACAAATAATAATAATAATAAAACATAAAACAAAATAAAATAACATAAAATAGAATAAAATAGAATAAAATAACATAGAATAACATAAAATAACATAAAATAACATAAAATAGAATAAAATAACATAAAATAACATAAAATAAATAAATAAATAAATAAAATACAATAAAATAAAATAAAATAAAATAAAATAAAATAAAATAAAATAAAATAAAATAAAATAAATTAAAAAAAAATCAAACCAAATGAAACAAAACAAATAAAATAATACAAAATAAAATAAAACAAACATTTTCATTTATTTTCTGACTATATTTGCTCTAATAATCTGAATCTGCAAAGTAACTAAAGCTTTAAAATGAATGTAGTAGAGTAAAAAATACAAAGCCCTTAATGGTCAGACACCAGAACGCAGGCTGGCTTGTGGTTCCTAGAGTCTCCACAAGTACAATAGGAGGCAGGGCCTTCAGTCATCAGGCTCCTCTACTGTAGAAACTTCTTTCAGTTTGGGTCCAGGAGGCAGACCCCCTCTCCACATTTAAGAGCAGGCTTAAAACCTTCCTCTTGGATAAAGCTCATAGTCAGGACTGGCTCAGGCTTGGCTTGAACCAACCCCTAGTTATGCTGCTCTAGGCCTAGACTGCCGGGGGACTTCGTGCTCCTCTCTTCTCCTCATCTGTACACATTCATATGGCATCAATGCTCGTTACTAGCTTGACTTGTTTTCTCTCCCATAGTTTTGTTCTTCCTCGTCTCTCTCCTCTCTCCTCCTGTTGCTTTCTGCAGGTGTTTCTGCCTCTGGAGCTGCAGAGTCTGGATCTGTGACTGCAAACCACCTACTGCCCCATGATCCTGCTCAAAATTATAATTATCATTACTATTATTATTATATTTAGTTTTATTAGTACTATTTTTCACCCTATTATTATAACTATTAGTTTTATCATTAGTCTCATTATTGTTACACGTCTTTATGTTGTACTTGTATTGTGCTATGCCCCCCCTCCTGCCTCATCCTCACCTTCCCTCCTCCTCCTTGTCTCTTCCTTCTCCTCCTCACCTCCTCCTCCTCCTTGTCTCCTCCTTCTCCTCCTCACCTCCTCCTCCTCCTTGTCTCTTCCTTCACCTCCTCACCTTCTCCTCCTCCTTGTCTCTTCCTTGTCCTCCTCACCTCCTCCTCCTCCTTGTCTCTTCCTTCTCCTCCTCCTCGTCTCTTCCTTCACCTCCTCACCTCCTCCTCCTCCTTGTCTCTTCCTTCTCCTCCTCACCTCCTCCTCCTCCTTGTCTCTTCCTTCTCCTCCTCCTTGTCTCTTCCTTCACCTCCTCACCTTCTCCTCCTCCTTGTCTCTTACTTCTCCTCCTAACCTCCTCCTCCTCCTTGTCTCTTCCTTCTCCTCCTCACCTCCTCCTCCTCCTTGTCTCCTCCTTCTCCTCCTCACCTCCTCCTCCTCCTTGTCTCTTCCTTCACCTCCTCACCTTCTCCTCCTCCTTGTCTCTTCCTTCTCCTCCTCACCTCCTCCTCCTCCTTGTCTCTTCCTTCTCCTCCTCCTTGTCTCTTCCTTCACCTCCTCACCTCCTCCTCCTCCTTGTCTCTTCCTTCTCCTCCTCACCTCCTCCTCCTCCTTGTCTCTTCCTTCTCCTCCTCCTTGTCTCTTCCTTCACCTCCTCACCTTCTCCTCCTCCTTGTCTCTTACTTCTCCTCCTCACCTCCTCCTCCTCCTTGTCTCTTCCTTCTCCTCCTCACCTCCTCCTCCTCCTTGTCTCTTCCTTTGTCTTCCTCTCAGTCTGCCCTCCTCCTTCTGTTTCCTCTTCTCCTACTCTTGGCCACCTTGCTTTCCTCACCTCCTGCCTCATCCTCACCTTCCCTCCTCCTCTTTCTCCTCCACTTTTCCTTACCATCTCTTGCTCTTTCCCTTCTCCTTTCCTGCCTTATCCTGACCTCCTCTTTTTCAGTTTTCCTCCTTTTTGCCCCCCCTCCCATCAAATGTGGTGAAGGATCAATTTATAATCTTTTCACCTCTGGACTGAATCTAAATACTGCCACTGCTTTACCGGGGCGATCGGCACTCACACACACAGAAACAGAGAGAGAGAGAGAGAGAAAGCTGACTACAGGATGATAAATAGAAATAAAACACAGATCTGTCTCCACCTGTGTCCTGATGTCTCCAACTGTCTTCACCTGTCTGTCTCCACCTGTGTCCTGATGTCTCCACCTGTCTTCACCTGTCTGTCTCCACCTGTGTCCTGATGTCTCCACCTGTCTTCACCTGTCTGTCTCCACCTGTGTCCCGATGTCTCCATCTGTCTTCACCTGTCTGTCTCCACCTGTGTCCTGATGTCTCCAACTGTCTTCACCGGTCTTTCTCAATCTTCCTGGTACATTGGAACATAATTTTCCGGTAGAGGAAACTATCACAGACATTACTTAAGTGTGTGTGTGTGTGTGTGTGTTATAAACATTGTCAGTATCTCAGTAACAATCCTAGTCAATCGTCCCCTGCTCACAGTAATGGTTACAGATCACTGTGTGTGTGTGTGTGTGTGTGTGTGTGTGTGTGTGTGTGTGTGTCTAATGAGCTGGCCTGAAGGCACTGTCACACGGTAAAATTTATTACCTCTCGACATCATAATCTACACTGCAACACACACACACACACACGCACACACACAGACACACACACTCTTTTCTTCTTCTTTAGTGCCTTTTGAAAAATGTCGGCTGTTATTTATTTACGACACACACAGACACACACACACACATACTTGTACTTCCAACTTTGTCAGGACAGTCATTGACATTCCTCGGCCCCTCACCCTGACCCTGACCTAAACCTGATTCTAACCTGAACCCTAAAACCAGGTTTGAACCCCTAAACAGCCCTTTGAGGGTGTGAGGATCGGACGAGATGTCCTCACTCCATAAAGTCTATAACTCACAAAGCTAGAAGTACACACACACTCACACACACATACACAGAGGAGTGTGGGTGTGTGTGTCTGTGCTGGTTAACCTCAGAGAGAGAGAGTGTCTGTGATATGAATCTGTAACCTCGTTCGACCTTCCCTCTGGCTCACGAACATCTGTGTGTTCATTCATTTTTTAAATGAGAGCGTTCTGACTGCAATGACGGCACCGGTAGCACCGGTAGCACTGGTAGTACTGAGTTAGTACTGTTAACGCAGATGGCACAGATAGTACACTGAGGATGGAGTAGTATTAGTACAGATAGTACTGAGTTTGTAGCTTCAGTGCAGATAATGGAGTAAGTACATTTGCTACAGTCCATAGGCTACACATAGTATGGAATTAGTGCAGGTAGTACTATCTGTATGTGGGACGATAAAATGTCTGTACCTGCTGGACTACTGCGAAGCCCCGCCCCTCTGTCCCTCACATCCAATCAGACTGCTCTCACACATGATGTCACAGCTAAGGCACTGGGTGGTATTTTGAAGTTTACAACCACACACATCACAGTATTAATAAACAAAGTCTAGCATTTTACTACTGAGCAAGTACTAGCTGCTGAATACTGCAGTTAAGTTGATTACATTCTGTAACATGAGAACTATGAGTACTGCTGTCATTACCGCTACTACAGGACAGTTAGTGTCTCTGTGTACTGACCTCATTCATGACTGCAGCTGTGAAATTCACCTCAGTGAACACACACACACACACACACACCCACACACAGTAACACACACACACACACACACACACACGGTGCCCTCTCCCAGGGTAATGACAGCATGTTGAGTGTAATGGCCCTTTAATTGGCTTCGCTATCAGTTTGTCACAACTACAGCCTGCTGAGTGTCTGTGTGTTTCCCAGTGTGTGTGTGTGTGTGTGTGTGTGTGTGTGTGTTACTGTGTGTGTGTTTTACAGTGTGTGTGTTTCATAGTGTGTGTTTATTACAGTGTGTTAGTGTTACTGTGTGTGTTTTACATTGTGTGTGTGTGTTTTACAGTGTGTGTGTGTCAGGTTAAAATGAGGCCATCTATCATGCAGACAGACATATTTTATATACTGAGTAACATTGCATCACACACACTCCGCAACACACACTCACACACACATACGCACTCACAGCCTGGAGGAAGCGGTGACCGTGGCGTCGCCGTGGCGATATGTGGAGGATGAGTGATGAAGCTCTCCAGGAGGAATCTCATTGTCTGGTTACGTCTCCATATCAGCTCTCTGTCGCCATAGTGACCGCCATCCATCACAACAGGAAGTCATATGTACCTCAGCTCGGGTGCCTAGGAGCAAGGCAGCGTGTCCCCAAACGCCCCTGACCCCAGTAACTTTATTATTTATACATTTAGTATTATATGTTTCCTGAGGGGGACTTACACCTGACAGTCATTATGATGATGATGATTATTATTATTATTATTATTATTATTATTATCATCACTAGGAACTTACTGACCTGTGGCCTGGAGCTTCTCATAACCTGAACCTGTGAGGTTCTACGCTCTGGCTTCTGCTTTCTTTTCACTGTGTTTTACAACCACAGAGTTTCAGATACACTGTATACAGTTTACATATATAGATATACAGACTGTATATATACACACACAGGTGACAGATTAAAGGAAAAACCGACATAAAGTGTCTTAGTCAGGTGTTGGGCCCCCACGAGCCGCCAGAACAGCTTCAGTGCTCCTCACCACTGGTTCTCCGAGTCTCTGGACTCTGCTGGACGGATGAACACCATTCCTCCAAAGATATTCCCTCGTTTGTTGTTTTGATGATGGTGGTGGAGAGCGCCGTCCAGCACACCGGTCTAAATTCTCCCATTTTATGCAAATGTTGGGGCAAATATAGATGATTTTTTAAGGTAAAAGAAGTAAGACCTCCAGTTTTATCCACAGACAAGATGTGGATAAAACTGGAGGTCTTCTGGGCGGTAAGACATTGTCCCTCCCCCACAGATCTCAGGAAGTGTCCTGATCTCCTTCCTGCTCTCCAGCGGATGAGACATTTTACTGACTTCATGATGTTTCCTCTGATATCGCCCTCTGGACAAACTCCACATGTTCAGATTCAGGACTGTTCACACTCACTATTTGTTATTTACAAGGTTCTGAAGGAAGCATCAGAGGTCAGAAGTCACTGTGTGTGTGTGTGTGTGCGGGTGTGTGTGGTGTTTTCTTCTGCTGAACATTTCCTGCTTATCACACAAACACACACAGCATCCTCTTTAAGCCACTGTACAAACATAAACACTTATGAAGAACAGTTAAGAGGTTTGAGTCTATTTCAGTCATCAAACAGACTCGTTAGGGCCGCAAGGCCCCCAGGGGCCACTATCAGCCCTGACAGCTGTGTGTGTGTGTGTGTGTGCATGTTTTTGTTAACTCTGGGACATTTTCCAGTATAAACACCGACCTTGTCGGGACCAAAAGTCCTCATGGGGACCAAAGCCTGATCCTGAAGAGGCAGAACATCATTTTTGAGGTTCTCGTTAAGGTTTGGGTTTGGGTTAGGCTGTCCACAATGAATGGAGGTCAATGCAATGTCCTGACAAGGATAGCTGCGCAAACCTGTGTGTGTGTGTGTGTGTGTGTGTGTGTGTGTCTTTCTTTGGTTGTGTGGACAAATCTTGGTTTGAAACCATTGTTGGGACATTTTAACCAATCCTCACACCTTCAAAGGGCTGTTTATGCTCCATCTTACACGTGTTTGCATACTGTTGTAAAAACTGTTAAAGTTACGTTCAAAACCTAAAAACAGACACAACATTTACAACAGTCTGCTACATCTACACCTGAAAATAAGTAAAAGAAAAAAACCCATAAACTCCTAATTACAACACTGAGGCCTATTTTCATCCCTTGATGAGCTCTATGAAAGACCTATTTCAGGTGAGGAAAGGGGGCAGGTGAGGCTGAATCCAGAACAGTTCGTAACTGTGTGGGACGATGTGGTGTTTCACTGTTCTCTTCCAGTCACAGACTGGTTTAGAGCCCATCCCGGGGTGGAGCCACTTTTCCTTCCACCTCACTCTCCATCCCTCAGCCTCACAGAGGAACTCTCCTTCCCATGGTGGACACTTTATGATCAGATGTCCCTCTTGGACACAATAAATGCTGTATGTCTGGACATATCTGCAGAGGACTGTCAGAGTAGATCAGGCTGCAGAAAGGTTCTGTCCCAGGTGGACTGAGAGGGCAGAGGGTCTGACGTGGATTTGAACTTGTGGACATAGGGTCGACGAGCAATGTTGTATTTCTATATCTGTAGCTATTCTAGACGTGTTCTTATAGTGGACATGAACAGTTTTGTGTTGCATTACTGGAATTACTTTAGTTTCACTTTGTGCACTACTGCACTACTGCACAATACTCTGTGAAAAAATGTAGATAAGTAATATAATATTTACCTGATTCACCACCTGCTGTTGGTGTTTCAGTTGAGTGTGTTCAGAGTGACACAGTTTTCTGGTCTGGTGACAGATGTTGTCAGTCCTGGTCTCAGAGTGGATCCTGAGATGTGGATCTAGTGTTTTGTGGTTTGGGTGTGAGAGTAGCAGTTGTGCTGCATGTTGCTAAAGAGACTTTGTGACGTGTTTTAAAGAAGTGAACTCGGTGTACAGAAATGTGGGTTACTGACTGTAAAAGACTGAGACGTCACGTTATACTGTACAATATGCTGTGGTGCCTTCATTGAGCCAGAAGTTTGAAGACGACATGAAGAGACATTTGAGGCGCTGCAGAACATTGGAGCTGCGTTCGGATGAACTGATGATGTCGGAGGTAGACCAACTGCATATTAATCTGTAACGTACTGTGGGTTGAGTTCAACAGCTTACACCGGAAGTATATCCACAGCCCAAGATCCAAATCCCAGCGTATTCAGTCCAGGAGAGAAGGCACCGAGTCATCAAGGTGAGACATTACTCTGAACTGAGATTACCACTTATTAAACTGTGCTCACGCATTAGTTTATATTCTCCATGACACCTCCCAGGCTCCATAAATCATACAGCTCTTCAAACCTGAGAGAGGGTGGCTTCTGATTGGCTGCTCTCCAACACAGACCAGCTGCTGATGCATTTAAAGCTGAAACAAGTGAGATGGGATGAGCTGTGCTGCTTGATACCTAATGAAGAATAAAACAACCATCAGCTCATGATCACTTTTATTTTTTCTCCGGCAGGTGAATCCCCAGGAACAGGTATCCATAGAAACCATCCTCTCAGCTAATCAGATGCCCGACAGCAAAACACTTTAACTTCACCACCCCCCTTTAAAAACCTAAAACACAATAAAGAATATTACAGTGAGATGTATGAATGCAGCGCTGGAGTCAGGCTGATGTTGGAGAGTTTTTCTTTATCAGCTTTATTGGAATAAAGATAAATCGTCTGGAGGTTTATTGTTAGTTATTGCTTCAGTTTTTATTCAAACCAGCAGGGTTTTTATTGGCTGCAGCCGCAGACTCTCCGCCTCCAACAAGGCGTCTTTATTTGGTTAGCACATATTGACAGGATGCACATATTTGGTTATAAGATATTGACAGCACGTCTGGATTTAGTTATATACACCGTGTGTGTGTCTGTTTGTGTGTGTGTGTGAGCTCATCAAAACAGCAACTCTATTAATCATTGTCTGACTAAAATCACTGGCAGAAAGTAACTAAGTACATTTACTCAAGTGCTTATTCCAGTACTGTACTTAAGTACAATTTGGAGGTACTTGTAGATAGTAGTAGTATCTATACTATCAGCAGTAGTATTATTGTATGTAGAGTGCAGTATAGTCAGCAGGCGTCTCAGTGGAGACAAATTGAACTCCTGCAGTTCAACAGGGAGCTTCTGTTAGACATAAAAAAAAATTTTATCTGCACTTTTTACTGCTATCTATAGACAACACACACACACACACACACACACACACACACACACACACACACACACACACACACACACACACACACACACACACACACACATTCAATTAGTTCATCTGTAGAAGACAAAAGCGTAAACAGCGCTATCTAACTGTCTTAATGCCGCCTCAGCAGAAACTAAACTAGTAACATCTCAATCCTCTGTAGGCCTCTCTCTCACACACACACACACACACACACACACACACCACACACACACACACACACACACACACACACACACACACACACACACACACACACACACACAGTTGTGAATATCCATGTTGCCCACAGCAGCAGCAGATTTACAGATCGTCCCTGCAGACTCTGACAGTTGGACTGAAATCTTCAAATGTTCACAGTCTTTACAGTGTGATGGTTTTTCTGCCTGCAGGCTGAAAACAAACCCACCGCATCAGATCTGGGTTAAAAAGTGACTAAATGCAAAACAGTCCTCTCATATTTCTACTGGTATCTGCCACGCGCAGGTTGTTTACAGCCCCACACTCACTCACTGTATGCTTCTCTGCCTTTGACTGGCTCATCTCGATTGAAGGCGTGAAGATGTTGGAGGGCAGGAGCTCGATGTGCGAGCCACGCTCTTCCCGACCTGGTCTGTGGTCCAGTCTTGCTGTGCTGACGGTAGCTTACGGGGTCTCGAGTTAACGGGGACAGCTGCTTCTTCTCTTAAATATGTTTTCTCCTCTTTGTTTTAGTGAGGTAGGTAAGTCATTGTCATTTGTTCTCTTTGATTTTCTCAGGTGATGTTTGGTACCTTCCTGGTTAGACGGTGACTCTTTTTCTATATCAGGTTGTAAATAAACACTACAACCTTCGTGACTACAGAGCTGACTCTGGTGGCTTGGGACTTGCAGAAGATGAGGAGCCTTCAAGTTGTGTCTTGGCCCCACCTAGATGGGGCACAACAGGCATCAATAGTCAACTGTTCAACAGTACATATTAAAATCTGTCAATTTAAGTGTTAACATGAAATAGAACCCATCTTCGTCTGTATGAAATAAATATTAAAAGGGTTGGAAAGAAAAATAATTACACATCAAATGTAAAACCTACTGAAGCAAACACTGAGGATAATAAGAGAAGAACTGCCCATCTGTATCTGTTCATCTCACAAAGACATCCATGTTCACTCTGTGTTTTCTGAGTTCAGCTGTTTTCTGCAGCTCATACTAAACTGCATGTTTCAGTTTAGCCTCCGGTGAGAGAGAGCTCCTCACCGTTATTAAGAATATCCAGCCTGTCAGACAAATGATGCAGATCCTCGTCGTTGATATAATTTCCTACTCCACTGTTGTTAAGTAGGAGCAGTTACTGATACGCTCACATCTTTGCTGTAAGGTGTGTCTGTGCTAGCGTTTGATTAATGTAGAAAGACGATTCATGTATCAGCAAAAACATAAGTTTCATAAATTAGATTTCATGTTGTACACTGAGTAAAAAGCCATTTACATATTTTAGGAAAGTTAAAAAGATAAATTGGTTTTATTGATAACGGAGAAAAAGTGTGTTTTCATTTTTGCACTGTGTAAAATTAACACTCCATGAGCGGAGGTGAGCTGCGTGCTGCTCTGTCGAAACCCTCCGCCCTCGTGTTTCCTTCTTTTTAACGACAACACCAACAACATACAAAATATACACGTTTAAACCGTGTACCCCAATTAATCAAATAGTAAAACGCGACTGATCATTTTTCAAATAATAAAAAATGATTTGTATTTGAACTCTACCTTCAACAAACAGGAAAGAAAGAAGGTGTAAATAAAAGCTGGTCCCTGATGAATGTGAAGTTGGTCTGAAATGTTCATCATAAAAAAATGATTTAAAAAAAACAAAAACAGAACAACAAGTTTGCACATGAGCAGGGAGGAGGTCCAGGTTAAAAGAGGAGAAGATGTGCTCTTTTGAGTCGGTCCCTGACTTCAGCTCGTCTAATGGTTCCAGGCTGCCAGACTACTATCAGATCCAGAGGTAAAACTCACAGCTGTAACAACAATCAGCTTCATCCTGCACTGATGTCACAGCTGGAGCGGATCAACCTGCCGGATGTCATCTCTCCACACCTGTGTGTTATTTTGTCATGTTCACCTGTCTCCAGCTGCCTGATGCTGTGTCTCAGGACAGTCTGCGTGGGACTTTGTTTAATCAGTTTTCTATAGAAACCTGATCATCCTGATGACATATCTGACCTGAGACCTGTGAAAACAGAGCCGTGAGTCTTCTCTCCGTATCTGGTGAACATGCTACCTCACCTTGTAATCGAGGCTGTGATTGGTGGAGATCGAGGGTCCAGGACTGGACCAGACCAGGCTCTGTACCATCTCCTCTTTACCTGGCTGTCTCTGTGCTGATGGCAGCGCCTCCTTTGAATACCCATGATGCTCCGCTGTGAAATCTGGGAGGCGGTGGGTTGAGGGGGGGATTGTGTGTTGCCATGGTAACCAGAGCTGTTTATGAGTGAGTGACTTTGGTTTGATGGTATGAGAGTAAATGTCACCTCTGACACAGCTGCTGTTGTTTGGATGCAGAGCAGAGTGTGTTTAAAGCTTATTGGCAAAGAAAGGAATCAGTCACACACACACACACACACACACACACACACACACACACACACACACACACACACACACACAGTTACACTCCTGACATTTGTCTTTCATCATCATGTAAAGGTCACCAGCCGGCCCTCTGCCAAACACACTGCTACTTTATTAGCATCAGATTATCACTGTGTGTGTGTGTGTGTGTGTGTGTGTGTGTTCACTGTGACTGCTGAAGTTGTGAAAAAATATAGAGTTCACTGTCTGTTGAAGAAGTCATTTTATTCAAATTTTAAGTTTTATTTTGAAACAGTTTGTCCTGCTGTGTGAGGGGGGCAGGTCGGATCCTGGAGAGGAGCTGGACTCTGGCTGCTGCTTCCAAGGATCACAGGATGCACTTCATCTTCACCGGCTTCATTCTTCATTCCAGTCTTCCTCCTCTTCCCCCCCTTTTCTCCTCCTCCTCCTCCTCTCCTTCTTTCTACATACTAACCTTGTTTTCAACTCTAACCTCCTCCCTCCTGGTTTCTTTTCATTTTTCCCTCTTCTTTGTTCAAACTGAATTTCAGTCACGGTGGGTATGTGCACGTGTGTGTGTGTGTGTGTGGGGGGGGTATATTATGGCATGCGTTGCCGCGGTGACGGGTAATGGGAAATTGATTGTGACAAAACGACATTACAGACGGACATTTCCATAAGAGTTTATTTACGTCGTGTTTCCACAGGGAACATCATCTCCCTTCATATTTGATTGTCCGTTGCCGCGGCACTGATGTGATGCGGCAGGTGGCAGCGGCGGCGGTGGTTGCGGCCTCTGGGGGAATCGAACCTGCAGCGTCTGCTAACAAATGAACAGCCCCGCCGAACAGGCTGCAGGCATCTTTTCATTTAACCCGAGCGTCGCTCCGGCCGCCCCACACACACTCCAAATCAAGAGTTAATTTCATTCCCATGATTCCCTGCTTCACGGCAGCACTGTGCGTTTGGTCTGCGTTTTATTGGCAGATATGAAGACGGCGATGGGCCGACACCGTGCAGTAATTATGGCTGTAATAACCCAATGTTCTCCATGTAAATGGAAACAAATCGTATGTATATATACTGACTGTCAGGTGCACAGGGTGAAGGGAGATGAGGCAGACACAGGGGCTGATGGGTATTTGATTTGGACTTGTTTTTCCTGCGACTATTTCTCGTTAATATCTGAGAGAAAATTCATTTCCATCCAATCAGCTGTGTTTGTATGATTCACTTTGGAAGTTGAATTTGTTCCTGCGACTCTACGGAGACTCAAAGTTTAGACTGTGTGATGCAACAGCTGAGAAAAACTTTCCATCCGCAGCTTTTCCTCCTCAAGTTCTCTGCCTGCGAAGCCGTTCGTGTTCTGTGCTCTGTATCTTCAGGGTTTAAAGGAAACACTGATGAGGACGTTTTTGTCAGAGTTCAGGAGCGCTACTGTCAGATCAGGTATTTTCTCATCACATGCAATACTTTTTATTTGATTTCAGCCTTCTGTCTCATCTGGTAGTTGTCCTGATAAAAAGCCTTTTCTCGAAATTCAGCAGGTTTGATGAAACTGACAATCTCCACCAAACTGTGGGTTTGTTCGAAGCCAGGAAATGACCCAACACCTGCAAAGGTAAAAAAGTGTGTAACCACTATGTTTGCTCTGCTGCTGGTTTTACATATGGTCCGCGGTCTCTCTCTTGTCCTGTTGATGTAATCTGATTGGATGGCTGGTGTCTGTCATCATCTAATATTAACAAGTTTCTCAGTCATTAACTATTAACGAGCAGCCGAGCTTGTTAATTATTTATGAGGTGGTGAGTTCAGGTTTTAACGGCATCGTCCTGTCAGATAGAATCACGTCTCACACACACACACTGATTTATTAGAATAGATTGTGAATGGGTACTGTATTCCTATTGGCCACAGATTCACTAATATATTTAATTATTCATGAGGGGGCGGGGCTAATGCATCATTTACACAGATTGATTTGTGTGATTATTGAGACTGAATGAGACATAATGATCTGGATGATGGACTTAAACACACTGTTTTGCCCCCACACACACACACACGGGTCTGTTTCCTCTTCTTTCTTTCGTCTCGTTCTTCTCGTCTTTTTTCTCCCCTACACTGTTTGCAATCCTTCAGTTTTCTGTCCCGGTTGATTGAGTTACAGGTTGTGTGCCTTAATAACACAGACTGTTTAATCAGGACTCTAATGTGGCTTTATCTGGGGATAACAAGCTTGTTTACCTCCTGTTCTGTCCAAATCTGTTTGGTCATTGAGTCACTCCCGTTAGGCTGAAGATAAAGAGAACCAGAAAAGAGAGACAGGAGGCCGACTCACAGTCTTACTGTTATCAACAGCATTAGGTACTTGGAACAGAATATGATCAATAAGTTAGACCCCAAACAAGACAGCACCATTGGAGCCATACTACCCCCTCCACGGCAGAGGCCCCCTCCTGGAGACAGAACTAGGAGGGATGGTAGGTATGGGGCCACCTGTGAACCCCCAGTTGAGTACTACCGTGTTGGAGTACTTTCGAGGAGGTCGCCTCTACATGTTGGTCAGAGGAAGCCTCTTACTGAGTGGTATGTTTATGCACTAAACACTGTTTGCAGTATCCAGGGTGATTCATTCATGTACTTTCATACCAGTACACCTGAGGTCAAAGGTTGATGATGAGCCTACAGGACAGACCAGGTAAAGCCAAAAAAAAGTTGAACTGGGAACATGTGGGGGAGGACCTGTTGGGTTTCTCTCTATAGTATTGTAAGGTCCTGACCTCACTCTGTAGAGTGCCTTAAGATTATGTATGTTATGATTTGGTGCTATATAAATAAAATTTAATTGAATTGACCCTGTCCACAAGGTCTTTAACTCTGACCTATGGAAGAATTTCTTATGCATCCTGGGGTAGGCAAGGGACTTGGAATCCAAGTTGGCCATCTTGAAAAGTTCCAGGTCATCAACTCTGTTTGGAATTGGCTGGTCCAGGGGACTCCTAAAGCAGCAGACAGGTAACTGGAGGCCAGAAGGGCTGCAACTTCTGTGGTAGCCAAAGCAAAAATGAGAGTGTGGGAGCAGTTCATCAGTCATCCTCAAGTAGGTTCTGACAAACTGTCGAACATCTCAAGAAGGGGAGGCAGGGCTTAGCAGGGGAGTAGAACTGCTGTCCTGGACTGGGTATATTGTTAGGCAGTGGAAAGAGCACTATGAAGAACCCGGAAGACACAAGGGAAGCCTTACCCATATCCCTGGCAGAGGTGTCTGAGGTAGTTGAGCTCGTCAGCAGCAAGGCACGAGGTGTGAATGAGATTCACCCTGAGATGCTGAAGGCTCTGGACATTGTGGGGATGTCTTAGCTTGCACTTCTCTTAAACCAGGTTGTGGCCTGGGATAGTTAAAAGGGGTACTGGCTGATGAGTTCCAACTATCAGGGTCTCACACCGCTCAGCCTCCTTGGAAAAGCTTCTGTCAGGCCACTGAAAGGAGACTCTGCCTGGTTGTTGAACCTCAGACTTAGGAGGACTCATGTGGATTCCATCCCAATTGGGAAGCAGTTGACCAGCTGTTTAGCCTTGCAGGGTTACAAGAGGGGCCATAGGAATTTGTCCATCCAGTCTACATGTGGGTCTGCTGGGGGACACTGAGGGAATATGGGGTCAATGCTATGAGCCATTCAGTGGTTTTTGGTAGTGACAAAATTATGAGAACACGGATACAATCTGTCATAATGATTTTGCTTGGCAGGGTGTCTGGCCTCTGCCTTAGAGACAGGGTGAAGAGCACAGAGTAAAATGGCTGCGGCTTTGTCAAAGCAGTCAACTGAAGTGGTTCAGTGATCTGATCAGGACCCTCCAGGACCAAGTATTTCAGACACATCACACGCGGACCAGATTCTGTGGCTAGAGTCAGAACACAGTAGAGGGATTATACATTATATCCCCTTTGGCCTGGGAACCCCACAAAATCCCCCTAAGAGAACTGGTGGATGGGTTAAGGGAGAAGGATATCTGGGCTACTCCAAGTTCTGATCGTGGTGATACATAAATATGGGAACCACAAAAACATTATTGTTGATATTGAGATTACAGTATTTCAGTCAGAAGAGACAAACTAAAAGAGAAGCTTAAAGAGTTCTTAAATGTATTGACTTGATAGTGACTGCACAATAGGAGAGGATTAAGATGCGACGGATCCTTCTCAATTAGACCCCATCTTGACATCAACAATTCTATCCTTTAATCACATTAGTGATGCAGGTGCCTGTTTTCTGCTGTAAACATCCTGACAAACTGACTCAACAGGAAGCAGTAAAGAGTTTAAACTCTAATCAACCTGTTTCGTTCCACTGACTGTTGTCTCACGGCTGCATCCTCATACGTGAAGACTGTCTCAGAAACACAAATTAAAACACAAACATGACAGTTACGTTGTTGTCGGCTGTAGCTTTATTTGAATTAAGGTTATTCAGTGTGTAGATACCATCAAACTGTTCCTGTAGACTGTAAAGAAGAATACAAAGAGTCCTGGAACAAATACTGAATGAGTCAATTAACAAGTTACTTTACATGAAGTGGGTGGTCAAGTACAGTATGAATACATGTTTGTGCCTGAAGTGATATTATGTACATGTTAAAGCACAGTAATGGACTGTTTCAGTGTTACAGAGTTGTTATATGTGTAGATGTGTAGTATCTGCAGGTGTACGGTGTCCCCCCCCGAGCAGGTGGCTCTACCTGCCACAGAAGATAGAGGAGTGTCAGGGTACATCGTGCAGAGTGAGGCTGCAGCCAATCATGTTCCACTCTTTCATGTGTGAGTGTGTGTTTACTACACGCTGAGACTTGTGTTCCGATGAAGCAAACACACCAACGAGCGTCGAAACTGCGAGCTGGAGGGAGACGGATCTGCAGATGTGGAACATCTGCACCTACAGAGGAGGAGGAGGAAGTGCAGCAGAACGTTAGGCTGAAGCCAGTTTACCCACCGAGACATTCATTCAGTAGTGATAGTGTCAAACGGAGGAGGAGCGGTCATCCTTTAATTTGAAAATCATTTTAAAGCAGTGTTTCTTGTCACATGACTCAGAGAGAGCGAGCTGTCAGTCAGTCAGAGAGAGAGGCTGTTGCTTTATTCATGTTGAACCTCGATCGCCCGATTTAGGTGAAAGACACTGAAGTGGAGTCATTGATAATTTATCAGCCTGAACAACGACTGATAATGGAGCACTCTGTGTGTGTGTGTGTGAGAGAGAGTGTGAGTGTGAGTGAGACAACAACAATAGCCTTTTAGCAGAACATGCTAACTGATGTGTTTTTAAAGCCGCATGTCTGTGCTCTGTCACTTCCTGTTTGTTCCACCCTGCTGCTTCCTCCATCATCATCATCATCATCAGACAGCTTTCTGCAGAAGGCTTTGTTATTTCTGTTGTGGATTAACCTGCTGCTTATTTTCTGCACAATCTGGAGAAACCATGGAGAGATGTTGAATCTCAGACTCCAGAGCAGAAGCAGATGTTATTACGTGTCTTGTTTCATCACTTTAGACCAGGTCAGACCAGTCCGATTATAAAAACTCATCGGATATTTGATCAAATGCAGGTAAAGGTGATCAACACAGTCCCACTTTCTATGCAGACAGGAAGTTAAGAGATAAAATAACGTTGAATTTGTTCCTGCTGAGTCATAAAGTCAAAAGAGCAGAGCTCAGGTCAGTTCACACAGTGACACGTGGTAAACGAGGAGAGATGTCACACACATCTGGGTATTTGTAGACGTCTTGATTGCAGAATGGGATGCAGCTGGTGGGGCTGCGCTGCGACTCCAGCACACCTGTCTCCACTCAAACACTCACACTCACACACAGGGAAACGGGGGAAAAGAAGACTGCAGACACCTTTCAATTCAATTCCTAGGAAAAACATGAGAAAAGTAAAAATAACAATACGAATTAACTAAACTAAAGCAACACTGACCTGGTCCTGTAGGGGTCAGTGTGTCAACGTCCAAACTGGTCTTTAGTTTTAAGACCTTTTTTCTTTTAGTTCCTCTTGTGCTCATGTGAATAAATTTCTCTGACACAGAAACATTTTATAATTCCAGCACAGGAGTTTTGTTTTCACAATTTATTCATTGGTCTGACAATAATTTCCTCATTAACTTATAATTAAAGAATCACTCAGGACTTCACATTTTAAAAAATGTCCATCACAGCTCCATAGGCTGAGGTGACGTTTTGTCTTGTGTCACAGCTAAAAGATGCTAAATGAGCTAATATTCCCATTTGAGAAGCTGAACCTCAAGTCTTAAACCATTTGTGAGGAAATAATGACCCTGCCATGCAGTGGGGGCCAGTGGGGCCCCTCAGGGGGTTAACAAGCCACTTTGGGATCTCCATTAAAATTTCAACCAAAGTTCGTTTTGTGTTTGAAGAACGTTTGGACAAAAAGCCCGATGCGGTTGGAAGGTTAGCTGAGACCTGACCGCCTCTGAGTCCTGCCGCAGGAAACAGTCCAGTGTTCCAGGTAGAAATCCAGGCGTCTGTCAGGCGGCAGATTCCATGAGATTTTCTTCTGTAATATGAGCTGTCAGAGCGTCGGCTGTCCACGCCTCCTCCTCCTCCTCCTCCTCCCCTCTGCTCCTCTCCTCACTGGGTCATTTGTCATGGAGGAAATCACCGCTCAAATCTTCCACGGCAGTAATATCTCTGTCATTCACCCTCGTCCCCCCTCCAACTCGGCCTCCCCCTCTCATCTCTGTGTGATGCTATCGGAGGAGAGGAGGTGACAGTCTATCAGAGCACCTCCTCTCTGCTCCCCTGATAACACTCCACTGCTTATAAGGTTAAGAAGATGATAAGAAATAATAGTCTTTCTCTTTTTCATGTTGGAGTGGAGTAACAGGGCCAAGGAGCCGACATCCATCACCCGCTATTTATCAGCGCTGAGCGGCCGAGCCTCTGCCGCAAAGTTTTATAACTGAGGAGAAAAATAATAACTGAGCAGCAGAAACAATCAGCAGAGAGATGGAGGAGGTTAGTTATTAGATTAAAACTACTCTGACAGTCAACTCCTCACATCAACATGTTATCTGCTCAATGTGTCCAGAAAAAATAAACTCTGTGATGGAGCAAAAGATTAAACAGCAGTTTGTAATTTCAGCAAAGAGTCCGATTGGTTGCTGCGATGCCGTCGGCCGTAAACTGGAAAAACACTCACAGATCAGCACTTTGCAGAGTTTTTATACATCTGGGGGAATGGTACAGTGTGAGTGTTGCTCGTGGTCGTTGTAACTGTAACGGAACAGCTGCAGGCTTTTCATTACTTTATGAATGAAAAGTAATCTGTCATAGTGAATGTGGATTACAGTCCATCCAATTACAACAAAGGATGTACATCACACTGATGAATTAAAATGTACGACATGGTCAAAATGCTGCAGGAATCATCATTAGAAAATTCTCCCACTTTACTTGAAACAACAAAGCAACAAGTTTCCGCACTAAAAAGGCATTTTCCGGGAAAAATTTGCATTTTTGTCCATAATTAGAGCTTTAACTTCAAGTACACTTTACTGCCTCTACTGCCACCAGGAGTGTTAGACGTAGTGAGAGTACTACAGGCAGAAGTAGTTTTACAGTCATATGTAAAGTATTTGTATGAGGTCTGATGTTTCTGTCTTTGTTCAGCAGGGAGGTGAATAAAAACTCACAAACACTGTCAGCAGTCTTCATTTAGTGTGTGTGCGTGTGTGTGTGTGTGTGAACCTCCAGAGACGACGTCTCTCAGACGTTTACAGGACGATGTGTGTGTGTTGTAGTATTTCCATATTTCCTGTCTAATCACAGCAGTTTTTCCCTCTCCTCAGAGTGTCTGGTAACATCAGCACTTCTTTGCTCTCTCTGTGTGTGTGTGTGTGTGTGTGTGTGTGTGTGTGTGTGTGTGTGTGTGTGTGTGTGTGTGTGTGTGTTGTGTTTTCCTTCACTTACATTTAAATTAATGTTGAGTCCATAAAAACAGGATTTAAACTCATTTACATACAAACAAAACGCTCACATGCTGAATGTTTCAGCTCTGTCTAATGAAACAGCCTCACTAATTACTGCTGCTGCTTCACTGCTTCACTTCACTTTATTTCCAGTGAAAACAGCTTCACGTTGTTTATTTCCTGATGATGTTCATGGAAAACACATTCAGCACTTTGCCCCTGAAGAGAAGCTGCATTTGTATCAGATTAACATCGGACCACGACCGGTTCATGTCAACAGAAGTCAGGGATTTAGTGGTGCAGTGTGGACTGAGACACTTTCCATGAACAAAAAGCCAGTGTCCTGAATTTCAAGGTTTAGTCAGTCACAGTAAACACTGAACACCACAACCACCTGAGAACACACACATACGTTAACAAACACATTAACACACACGCAAAGGCCAGAGATCAACCTGCTATCTTGTATACTAATGGCTACTGTGTGTGTGTGTGTGTGTGTGTGTGTGTGTGTGTTACTGTGTGTGTGTCTTACCTTACCTTACTCCCCAGCCAATCAGGTGAGTCCAACCCTACAGGGATTTAATTGGAGAGAAAACACACCTGTCTGTCTGAATGAAGCAGAAGACAGGTGTGTGTGTGTGTGTGTGTGTGTGTGTGTGTCTGTGCAGAAATATGCAGACACTTTGTTTTTCCTCACATTTACAAAGCTACACCTGAACCATGTGGCGGAGCTGAGACTAAAGCCGTGTTCAGGTCACATAATTTAAACTAAGCCGTCCTCATCAGCCTCTGACCTGTAACTCACAGTCTGTGATCTGGTGAGTCTCTGACTGAGACAACGTCTCCCACAGAGGATGGACCGGTGGCACAGCGGCTGCAAACGCACCATGATCAAAGCTAACGCGCTGTTCCAGACCTTAGTCTAAACACACCTCATGTTTTTAGATTTAGACGATCTAACATTGTTGTTTATTCAGTTTTTATGTTTTGAGTGGCCTTTAACAGACACCATTTCCCATCAGCCCTTGATTTTCTTGGTGTGAACGTCACGACTCGACAGAGGAGACGAGTCCACGAGCGAGACGAGGACTCACGGTTCACTCAGACAGAGTGGGCTGACGCTGTGGAAGTTTTCAGTCAGCACAGATCACCGCTCGAACATGAAGAGGACGACCATAGGGGGGAGCGTTGGTGAGTTTCATGGACAGAACCACGTTACGATGACGTTAGCGCCAGGGCTGCTGGGCTTGTAGTTTTATTTCATGGGGGCTGTAGTTTTTCAGATGCTAAAGAATAAGTCTTTGATTAGTTTTGTTACAGTCACAAAGGTTTCAGCCTCGAGCAGCCAGTGCTGCAGTGGATGTGTGTTTGTGTGTGTGTGTGTGTGTGTGTGTGTGTTGGGGGGCTGAGGCTGTGGGAGGGACTACAGAAGCTCACAGGGTCAAAAATAATGAGAGAGATTAATTTAATAACAAGACCTTTATAACAACCTCATCCAGCTCACGGGTGACTCCATGCTGAGTGTGTGTGTGTCTGTTCACTCATTAAAGATTTGAAAAGACAGACAGCAAACCTGTCGCCACACACACACTCATGACGTGTGTGTGTATGTGTGTGTGTGTGTGTGTGTGTGTTGTATTGTTGTGTGTAATCCATTTTCTGAGTAGAAAAGGGTCAAAACCAAAGATTAACTTTCTTCTCATTAATTTAACCAGGATTAGTAGCATCACACACACACACACACACACACACACACACACACACACACACACACACACACACACACACACACACACAAAGAGGATTTGTGTTTTTGTGTGTGTGTGTGTTTGGGGTTAATGGTGTTGATGTTGAGTTTTAATTACTTTCCATTCGGAGAAACTCCTTTAGATAATATTCACTACTTCTCTTTCTCTCTGTAGCCCCCCCCCATAGATCATCTCGTCCTCGTCAATATGTCTGATCTCAGTACAGTTACACCGACAAACAATCATCAATACCTGATCAATAACTTCTCCTGTGTGCTCTTTCTCTCCGTCCTTGTTTGAAGTCTCATTTATGAATGAATGAATATGTGTATGTGTGTGTGTGTTTGTGTGTCTTTAGCGGTGGTGGGGGTTATTGATCGGTATTGATTGGCTGCTCAGTCACCAGTTAAAGTGTGATTGTGATTAAAACTCAAACCAAATGTGACCCAGCCCACTCTGCCTCTGGACAGATGTCGATGGAAACTTGTTGAACATCTGCAAAAACATGGAGCTCAACTTTAGCTTCAGATTAAATATTAGATTCACACACTGACTCCAAACCAAAGCAGCTACATCCTGTGGACATCAGACTGATCTCCACAGGAGGATGACCATGGACTCTGAAAGAAAGCTCCTCCGGGGAGTTGGGCTGTTAGCTGCTGATACCTGGCCGGTCCTCACATCTCCCAAAACGTTGGACCGAACTTAAAAACAGACGTTGCTTTAATAAACTGAGCATATGTTTGAAATCTAGGTGTTTGTTTCCTGAAAAGGAATCAAAACTTAATCAGGTGTCATAATAATAATGTGTTGGAGTCAGTTGGTGCAGCTCAACGCCCCCTTGTGGACACGTGTTTAAAATGCATCTGTGTAGCTGCATGGTGACTTTAAACCACCACAGAGACTCGGGGGTCAGGTCAACCTCTTCACCCCTCTGCCGGTTTGAGAGAATGAACTGAGCAGCTTCGTATCGGCTCTAAGTTTGAGTCCTGGTGATACTGTTCACCGTGTGTACAGATACTGGTGTGTCTGCTTGTAAGGAAATACGACCCAGCACTGAGAGTCATTTATATGAATGAAGGTTGACAAAATATTAGGAACACTTCTCAGTATAATCTAGTACAGTTCAACAGCACCACTAATTACAGCCTCCAAAATGACCATTAAAACCAAACATCCTCTTAAACAGGTTGAAGAAAACCTGAACATTATATTCTTCATGGCAGGCCTTTTGTATTATACGGCATCGGTTTTATCTAGGTGTACCTAATACACTGGTAAGTGAGTGTGGATTAATGTAATCACTGTTTAACATAGTAACCCTTTCCCTGAGCTGGAGAATCTGAGTTTTTACTGAAGAACTTAAAACTTAAAACTTCGCCGCAGCTCTAAGCCACTGTTGTTTGATGTTTCTCTTTTTATGTTTCTGGAGAACCGCTCATCCAAAAACCTTCACAGTCGACACTGCGCTTCCTCGGGTCCTCGGTGATACACACGCTAAGTTTGAGGTCGATTGGATGATCGGTGGTCGAGAAAATCAAAGGACAGACAGACAGAGATTCCTCCATTTACAGTTAGATGAGAAGTTGGACTTGCAGCTGAAATAAAAGGACACTTTGGAGTGAGGACAGTTCGAAAGCCGCAAGGAAAATCCTGAACACAGGGAAGGTCTGAGCCAGTGTCAGTCAGTCATAACTCAACTGTCAACTGTCATAACTTTGCTCTGACTCTTCCTCTAGCGCCACCACCAGGTTAATTTGTCCAATACGTTGTTTTACGACCAAATACCTGCAGATGTAATGACAGGAATAAAACAGAGAGACAGAGACAGAGAGAGGAGAGGAGGAGGAGAGGACAAACAGACGTCATGTCTCATCACTCGTTTGCATCCGTCTGGTTTTTCGCTTTCTCTGTTTTCATGTTTTTTAGTTCCTTTTTTCATATTGTCTCTCTGTGGCTCGGATTTATCTCCATTAGATTAACCTGAACTCCGAGTCCGTGTGTGTGTATGTGTGTGTGCGTGCGTGCGTGCGTGTGTGTGTTCAGGCTGATATTAGAAAGTCTGGACGATAATCGCTCACTTGTCACCGTGACAACAGACATGGATCATATTTAGACCCCATGAAACTCAATTACACACACACACACACACACAAACACACGCTGTTGTCTGCAGTAGATTCAGTTACTGTTATTAATAACAGCAGTTTGACAGACTGGACACACACTCACTCACCACTCCTTCCTTCCTTCCTCCCTTCTTTCCTTCCTTTCTTTTTTCCAATTATTTCTCTGCCTTCCTTTTCCTCTTTACTTTTCTCATCCTGTCCACCTCATCCTCGTTTCCTCTGCCATTTCCTTTTCATTTCTTTTATTTTCTATTAATTCTTTTTTACATTCATCTTTCTTTCTTCCTTTTTTACCATCTTCCAGCTTTAATCTTTACTGTTCTTGTCCTTCATTTTTTCTTTCCTTCCCTCTCTCTAAATCTGTTTGTATACTTCGTTTAATTTCTTTCCCTCCCTTGCTTCCTTCAATTTTACCCCCTTTCTTACCCACAACTTTAAACCTAATTTCTTTTCCTCTCTTCTGTCTTTCTTCTTCTTTCTTTTGCTTCCTTCACTTTGCTCCTACTTCCTGTCTTTACTGCTTTTCCTTCCTCCCTCTCTTCCTTCCTTTTTATGTCTTAATCCCCAGTTTTAATTTCCTTTGTTCCTTTTCTTCCTTTGCTTCCTTCCCTTTGCTCGTTCTTTCTCTTTACTGTTTTTATGTCCTTCCTTCCTTTCCTCCTTCCTTCCTTCATTTCCTCCTTCCTTCCTTCCTTTCTCTAGTCAAAGTGTTTGTCTCTTAAAAAAACAGGTATATGGGTCAAAGTCATGCAGTGTGTGAGTGTGTGTGTGTGTGAGTTTGATAGACCGGCTCCATAATGTGTAGATTCATAATTCATCTGTCGACATGACAACTGATATTTTATTGAACACACACACACACACACGTTGTTTTATTAAAAGTAGACAGTGTTTTAGCTTCACCACACTGAATCATCAATTATTCAACTGTGTGTGTGTGTGTGTGTGTGTGTGTTTGTGTGGAAACACTGATGGAACGTTATCTTGATGTCGCTACATCCTGTTAGAATCAAGCTTACAAACCACACACACACACACACACACTCCCTCTCTGTAAACACTGTGTGACCTCGTTAAGCCTCGTTAGCGCTCTCAGCCGATCAGGTTTGTTTGCAGGTAATTAGTTTGTTTTGTCTCTCTGTTTGTCTTGTTTTAGTTTAATCAACAAACATGGCCCCCCTCCGGGGACCCTGCCCCCACCCCCCATCCCCCACCTCGTGTTTACATGTATACAGCCACCGGTCGTCACGGTGACATGGCCACAGCGGACAACAGTGAAGCGATCGGCTGATTAATAATCAGACTGAGGCCACAGTCAGATTCAACTCCACTGGTGTTAAACTGGTTGAACTGGAGTAGAAATGAGCTGTGGAGCTGTGTCCCTCTGCTCTGCAGGTGTAGTGTCCCTGTCCACAGCAGTGTAGCAGCTGTGGACACTGTAGACCTTGTTCTTTTGTCTGACTGTCTGAAGCTGCATTGATGATAAATTTTAGGATTTGGACGGTAAACATATTCCACTGTGGCCAACAGGAAGTGACTGAATTCCCAGTCCTCATTTACCCAGGAGCAACTGGATCCTTGAGTCGCAGGGTTTAATTCGGTGTCGGTGCAGGATGCAGTGTCACACCGGTGAGCTGGTGTTCTCCTGCAGCAAACTCAGTTTATTTCATCCACTGCACTGGTTTGGTATCTTGTCGACTCACCCGTTGGTGTGAAATCTTGGTGCCATGACTGAGTGTGTTTCACTCCCTCTGCCGCCTGCAAGCTCTTAGCAGGTCGACAGCTCTGAGCACTTTGGTCACTTCATTCGGTGAAATCCCGGCCAAATAAATCTCCCTAACAGCACACAAACCCCTTCATTCATGTTTTCTTCATCTTTCCGCTTTTATTTATTACTTTCAACCAGCACAGAAAACATAGTTATACTCAGAGTGCGACATCAGTGGCAGCCAGACGAATGAGTGATTCTTACAGCTCTGTAACCTGCCACAGTTAGCAGGCTGTCTCTAACTGGAGTGACTGTTACACATAATGGATCTGCAGCGGCATCAGTCTGCTGTAACATCACCCCAGAAACCTCCGTGTGTGTAAACACACACACACACACACACACCAGGGGCCAGATGCATAAAACTCATAAAACATCTAAATTCATGACTAACACTTATTCTGTTTTATAAAATTGAACTGAATGTACGTGTAGAGCCTCATTCCTCCTCCCACAGTTTGACAGAAATGGATACATCCGTCTGCATATCAATACTTGTGATCACTGCACCGCTCATTGGGTCCGTCAGTGAGAAGAAGAAAAAGAAGAAGAGGAAGAAGAGGAAGAAGAAGAAGAAGAAGAAGAAGAAGACTCGTGCTGACAGGCTGAAGCTGATCTGAACGACAGGTAGAAGCATGTGTGCTCTGACCTCTGACCTCAGCTGTCCACGATGTGTAGCGATATCAGCCGCTGCAGATCGATACCCATTCAATTCAGAGATGAGAACGAGCTGATGGGTACAGCCCCCACCCCCACACCCTCCCCTTCTCCTCCTCTTCATCTTCTGTACGTTGCTGCTCTGGAACAAAGATGACAACAAACAGCAGCTCAGAAGTTTCTTGGAGGAGGTTTGGGGTTTCGGAGAAGCTTTGAGCCTGTTGTTAACTCCCACACAAACTTCACAGTTTACCTGCAGAACACTGAGAAAGCCGACCCCCTCCGAACGGTCACTCAAACATCTCAAAGTCTGCTGACCACCTGCTGTGCTGCATTCATTGTCCCCATGTCATACTTTGTGAGTGTAACAAATAGTTTTCATCCAAAATGGCCCTGACAGACTGAAATCTTAAATGTTTTTCCTGAGCTTTCAACTATATGCCACAGCCTTCTTCAGAGAATGTAACTTGCTCAGGTGTCATCATGTGACCTAAAGGAAGTGATAACCAGTTGTCAAATACGAGGAGATAGTATACGACCCCTCATCGTCACGTGACCAAAGTTCATTCCAATGCCGTCAGGTAAAGTCGAAAACTCCAGAAAAAAACCTCAAGACTACAGGTTTAGAACAGGCGGTATTAATGTGAACTGCTGCTGTTGAATAAACTAACACATAGATCGATAAATACAGTAAGTGGACCTTGAGTAATTGACCACATATTTTGAACCACCACACTTTATAATGTTTTATTTAAAATTTCAGGTGCTTCTATGTGTTTCAGTAATAAATAAATAAAAAACAAATAAAGACTGTTGGAAACTTTCTCACTGAAGAACATTTGAAAGTTTGTCTCAGCTCTTTAAAGCAGGTCAGGTGAGTTTTAAAGATCCAATTGAACCACTAACGAGGAAACAGGTGTGTTAACGAGCTGGACGTGACTGCAGGACACACACACTTTTGTCTCTGATGTAAAAAGCCTGATTGGACGATTAGACAAGGTGAGACAGGTCACACACACACAAACACACTCACACACACACACACACACACACACAGAAGCAGAGAATGTCAATGCGCAGCAATCGATATCAGGCCGATCAATAGGTCTTGGATTGATCAACAGAAATGGAGAGCATCAGTCTGAAAGAACGAGCTGCAACTAAACAGAGAAAAGAGAGAGAGAGAGACAAATCTAATCTCAGATGTGGAATCACTGATTTTTGGATTCAAATCTTTTTCCTTCAGTTACTTAAAAAGTTGTTTAATATTTACATAAAATATTTTTACATGAAAGAATTTTTTTAATGTAACTTTTAGAAAATTTAAATCCAGTTTTGATTGAAGTGCTTTGTTATTTTCAACTGAAATCAATTAAATGCTTAAATATACATATATATATACATATACATACATATATGTATATTTATACGTATACATATATATATATATAACCCCCCCCCCCCTCCTCCCATGGGGGGTGGTGTTGTGTCTTCCTCAATCTCGGGTCCTCTACCAGAGGCCTGGGAGTTTGAGGGTTCTGCGCAGTATCTTAGCTGTTCCTAGGACTGCGCTCTCCTGGACAGAGACCTCAGATGTTGTACCCGGAATCTGCTGGAGCCATTCTCCCAGTTTGTGGGTCACAGCCCCCAGTGCTCCAATTACCACTGGCACCACTGTTGCCTTTACTCCCCACATCTTTTCTAGCTCCTCTTTCAGCCCTTGGTATTCTTCGATCTTCTCGTGTTCCTCCTCCTTGATGTTGCTGTCGCTTGGGATCGCTACGTCTATCACTACTGCCTTCTTCTGTTGTTTGGCGATCAACACGACGTCCAGTTGGTTAGCCATCACCAGTTTGTCAGTGTGGATCTGGAAGTCCCACAGGATCGTGGCTTGGTCATTCTCAACCACCTTAGGAGGTGTCTTCCATTGTGACCTGGGGACCTCCAACCCATACTTCAGTGCAGAAGTTCCTGTACATTATGCCAGCCACTTGGTTATGTACGCCTGCACCTGGGGTCCTGTCTGGTGTGGTAAATCCCCGCCTCTATTGATCTTGTACTGAGTGCCCGTTCTTGTGCTGCCGTGATTAGTGCTTCTGTGCTGTCCTTCAGTCTGATGACTGGCAGGGCATACGTGTTGATGGCCCGTACCTTGTTCTTCCCATTCAGCCTACTTTTCAGGACCTGCCTTACTCTGTGTAGGTATTTGGCTGTGGCTGACCTCCTTGCGGCCTCCTCAAGGTTTCCATTTGCCTGCGGGATCCCAAGGTATTTGTAGCTGTCCTGAACCTCTGCAATGCTGCCTTCTGGTAGTTCAACCCCCTCCGTTCTGATCATCTTCCCTCTCTTTCATACCATCCGACCACACTTATGACATTCCGATGTCGTTGCTGTAGATCCTGGTGAGGTGGATCAGTGAGTCGATGTCTCGCTCATTCCTTGCGTACAGCTTGATATCATCCATGTAGAGGAGGTGACTGATGGTTGTTCCGCTTTGGAACTGGTACCTGTAGCCACTCTTTGAGATGATCTGGCTGAGGGGGTTCAGGCCTATGCAGATCAGCAGCGGGGATACTGCATCACCTTGGTATATGCCGCACTTGATGGTAACTTGTGCAATTGGCTTTGAGTTGGCCTCCAGAGTTGTTTTCCACAGCCCCATTGAGTTCTTGATGAAGGCTCTTAGTGTCCAGTTGATGATGTACATGTACAAGCATTCCAGTATCCGTGTGTGGCGTTGAGTCATAGGTCTTCTTGTGTAGTCAATCCAGGTGGTGCACAGGTTGGTCTGCCTGGTCTCGCAGTCTTGGGTGACTGCTCTATCGACCAGTAGCTGGTGCTCAGCACCCCTGGTATTACTACTAATTCCTTTCTGGGCCCTGCTCATGTATTGGGCCATGTGCCTATTCATCTTAGCTTCTATGATGCTTGACAGGAGCTCCCATATTGTACAGACGCAGGTTATTGGCCAGTAGTTGGATGGAATCATGCCCTTCTGGGGGTCCTTCATGATCAGGATTTTCAGCCCTTGGGTTAACCACTCTGGGTGTGTCCCATCCATCAGCAGCTGGTTCATTTGTGCTGCCAGGCGTTCATGGAGTGCAGTCAGTTTCTTTAGCCAGTAGGTGCGGATCATGTTTGGGCCCGGTGCTGTCCAGCTCTTCATACCTGACACTCGTTCTTGGATGTCTGCCATTGTAATGGTGACTGGATCTTGTTCTGGGAGATCGCTGTGGTCTGCTCTTAAATCCATTAGCCACTGAGCATTGTTGTTATGTGATGCCTCCTTCTCCCATATGCTCTTCCAGTATTGCTCAGTCTCAGCCCTGGGAGGATCTGTTCTCATGTTTTGTGTTGCCTTGATCTTGGCCTCCAGCCTCCTTCTCCATGGGGGGTAATGCTCTTTGTGGCTTATGGTGTTCATCTTGCAGCCAAGCATCTCTAGGATCACTGTTACTGTGGTGTATGTCAGTTTTATAATTTGAAACTGACAGTCTTATTTCCTTCTTGTAAGACTGAGGGAATTACACCGGAAAGATCGACCTAAACAACCAATGCCAGACATTATTGTATTTTCTTTTTCCTTTTTTTACTCCATGTTTTTCCAATTTAACTTTGGCTCATACCCCCAATTTAACACACAAACACACAAGCATTGTTACAACCCAACTAAAGGCTGGACGAAGGAGGGGAGACCACACAAGCTGTTACTAAAAATAACTTTAATTTAATAACTGAAAAGGAAACTGACAAACATACAAGCCAAACAAAACAACACAAAATAGGGTGGAAGCCAGAGGAGAGAGACACTGGCTGACTGCCACCAACTTATAAAGTGCCGCCAGACCAGGTGAACTGAATCTCCCTGACGACCAGACTCCACTCAACAGGCTCCTGCAGGGGAGGCCTGCTACACACCCACACACACACACATATATATATATAATATATTTGATGCAATCTGGGGACACAGTGGTTCATGGTCTGTACCGTAAACCCCCAGACCACCAGGATGCCCTCATAAACACTTTTTGCAGGTAATACGTTGGGCAGTGGTGTGGTGCAGGAATCGATCTGACTCTGTGTGTGGACACGTGACCCGGACTGATACTACAGGACCAACATGTGGCCCTGCTTCTCTGCTCGGACCTGTGTTCATTAAAGTGAAGGAAAAACCACAAGATTCAGAATCCCCAACAAAGACCAAAGAGAATCAAAGTCACAGCAGGCGCATGCACACACACACACACACACGCACGCACACACACACACACACACACACACACACACACACACACACACACACACACACACACACACACACACACACACGCACGCACGCACGCACGCACACACACACACACACACACACACACACACACACACACACACACACACACACACACACACACACACACACACACACACACACACACACACACACACACACAGTTCAGTCTTCAAAACCCTCAAAGAAAAATATCTGGTACCAGGTGTTTTTGGCTAAAGGTAAACACGTTCTCCCACGTTCACTCCACTATGTGACCAGTTATGACCTCATCTCTTCAATTCATCATCCAATTGCAAACAAGCTGGGTGTTATGTTATATTCCAAAATAAACACTCAACAGTTCTGTAAAATGTGTCAACTGTTTACCCGTAGGTGGCGCTATGGTACAAATAAAACTTTAAAGGTGATGTCAGTTTGGAGTGTGGGGCTGCATTCACACAACATTCTTTTTTCTTTCATACTTTTAACGGTCTTTATGCTATATGATGACCCCGATGAAGGCCAAGAGCTGAAACTTACAATAACAGACTCTGTCCACAGTGAGCATCTACGTCGTGTTCCGGCTCTGTCACGGCTGCCGGAGACGATTCGCTGCCATTCTGTCCAGTGTGTGTCCATCGGGTCACGCCTGGCTCTTTTCTCCTCTCCGTTATCTTTACCATCGGGTCTTTTTCTCAAGTCTGAAATTCACTTGTGAATGTGCATAAATACCTGTATATAGTAACAATGGACTTAAAATTATCTTATATATGAAATAATTATATTTATATACTCTAAACAAGACTGCTGCAGGACAGAGGCTCTACTTCTAAAATGTCTCCAGTGGACATTGAAAGAGTGACAGAGCCGTGAGTGAGCCGGAGCTCAGCCGGACCTGTGGACATAAGTCATCCTTTATACTACAAGTGCTGCTGCAGTCTTAGCTTCTTCACTAGCTGGCGCTATCAGTGGTTCGGTGACCAGTTTACTAACTGGTTCAGTGACCAGTTTACTAACTGGGTTACACTGTGTCAGAGCTGCAGGTTCGCCTCTCCTCATCAATGTCCAGGTTTAACTTGGACAAACTATTTAAGAAAAAAAGAGAGAGACATAGAGACAAAGCACAGAGAGAGAGACAGAGGACAACAAAGGAGAGACAGAAAGGAGTGAAAAAAGGAAAACGAGTGTTGATGGAGGAGGGGAGCTGCTGCTGCCACGGCAACCAGCGCTCCCTGCTCTCAATCAGGTCCTCAGGGAGACCCCCGAGCTCCAAGTGTGTGTGGGTGTGTGGCTGTGTGTGTGAAGGCTTGCCTGGATACAGAAACAGAATCACGTTATCCTGCGACAGAAGTAGAAGAAGAAGAAGAGAGACTGTGATTATTGTGGTCTGAGCACGCGCGCGCACACACACACACACACACACACACACACACAAACACACGCACACACGTACACACACACACACGCAAACACACACACGCGCACACGCACACACACACACACACACAAACACACGCACACACGCACACACGACACACACACACACACACACACACACACACACACACACACACACGCACACACACACGCACACACCCACGCAAACACACACACGCGCACACGCACACACACACACACACAAACACACGCACACACGTACACACACACACACACGCACGCACACAAACGCACACACACATGCACACACACACGCAAACACACGCACACGCACACACACACACACACATACACACACACACACACACACACACAGAGTTTACAGTATATAGTAAGTGTAATGTCGCTTTAAAGGAACAGTACAACATTTTTGACAGTAAGGGAATTTCCTCAAATGTTGGATTGTTGCTTTAAGTCCCTTCCCCCATTTCCCCTTTAAGCACCCCCCCCCTTCTCTGTTTCTGTCAGGGGTCAAAGGTCTCTCGCCCCCCAGCACGATGCCAGTGTGTTGCTGGGCGAACAGCTTGTCGAGTCGGCGTAGCCATGGCAGCGGAAGATCAAAACAGCACACGTGTCCCACGGTGCACCTGACCTGTGATCACACACACAGTGACATGAAAACGAGAGAAAGAAGTCGTCTGATGTAAACTGACCTGAAGATTAAAGACAGAAAGAAGGAGGGAGGAAAAGAAAGAGAGGGAGGAAAGAAAGAGAGGAGTGGAAACCGAGCAGCTGATCCACTGAAAAAATCCAGATAAATCTGACATAAAGTTTCAGGGCTGAGCTGATCTTTTGTCCTCAGGCGGGTCATCTGGAGCAGGACCTTCCCCAACTAACACCTGACATTAAACAAGCAGAACCACCACAGCTGACCACGGCCACGGGAACCTGGAGCTAGAATAAGATGCAGGGCCCCCGTTAGACCCTGTTCCTGACACCCTAGATCCAAGTTTACTCTGTGGTCATTTGATTAACAGCTTTCATTTAGGAATATGAAAAAAACAGGCCCAAAACTTAAATAATGAAGACTTAAAAGATGTTTTTGACACTGACTAAAGGGTAATAAGGAACCTTGACGTCACACTTGAATCCACATTGTCCTTTTTCATCGTAACAATTTAGTGATTTGTTGAGGGTAAGGGGCCCCTGTGGGCCCTTATTGACCCCCCGCCTGCTGAATATGAACCCTGCCACCTCCAACCACTGCATGTCCGGGTGCGACCAGTAAAATGATTAAACACAACTTTATTTAGGAAAATATCAACTAAAATAACACAGGACCCCTTCACAACACAGTAAAAAAAAATCTGATTAAAACTTCATATATTTGACAAAAAAAAAATCTCTAAATATCGCAAAAAAGCTTTTACGCTTGTGTTTGGTGGAACCGCAGCTGTGGATGAAACAGACTGAGCGAATAAACTCTGACGTCCGTGAAGCGCGAAGACAGAAAACCATCAGATTTGTGAGGAGAGAGGAAACCATCAGATTTGTGAGGAGCCGTGAGGAGACTGGAACCTTGCTCACATTAACACATGAAACCAACAGAAACGTTGGATGATCTGAGAACCACTGTGTTTGAAGTTTACTGAGGCTCCAAAGACCCTTATCAGTTGCAGCTGTGCTCTTGTGCATTTTCAGCTAAATTAGTCAAACCGGTTGACACACGGGTTAAAGACAAGCAGCGCTTCCACTGAAAAGACTCAGAGATCCACTAATAGAACGACTTGGCTCCGGGCAGGATCTAATTCATAAAAAATAAAAGAGGTGAAATCAAAGAGAAATAAATAAACGTCTCTGTAATAATGAGGTTTGAGGTTATCAGTGATTTATCTTAATCAAATCCTGTTTGTGCTTTTGTGTCCGCTGAGGGAACGGAGCCGTTTAATAACCGTTCATTAATGGTTTTCTCTCTGTTTTCTGTCTGCAGCAGAAAAACACATTTTAATCATGACTTTTAAACTGAATGAAATAAAAGAAAAGGGAAGATATGAAATGCAAATGATAAGAGACTTGTCAAACACACGATTTACATTGTTAACTATAGAAACTCTTTGTGGATGAAAGAAAACAAGTTGTGTTTCCAGCCCTGCTGAATGTTAAACTGTTTGCATCTGACTCAGCTCAGGCTTCACGTTCTACAGCAAACAATTAATGTTACAGGATAGAAAGGTCTGATGTATGAGAACAGGACTGAGGAGATGAGGATTTCTGAGTAAGACAGCAAACAAGAGGATTTCCCAAAATGTCAGACTGATCCTGTTTTCCTTCTCCTGTACTAATCTGGCTGCAGCTGGCCTGGTTACATTTTCAGAGGGGCTGGAGGAGGAGCAGTTCACTCTTCGTACTAAGAGATGAACCAAATGGGTCAACACTGAAGAGAAGTCAATGACGGCTACTGTTTTCCTAAACTCCAGACGGGAAGACGGGAACGCTGGCTCCATCCTCAGGCCTCTTCTGTTCAACATTACATGCTGTCACCGGATTATAGAAAACAACTAAATATCTGACCAGAATGATGCAGAGGACCCACAGATTTATAGAACGATATCAGTTGGTGAGCACGGCTCTGTACGGTTCCGGTGAGTAGCTGCACTTAACAAATCAGTGGTTGGATGAGCCAAAATGTCCTTCCAGTTAAAAATAGATAAAACTGAAATATTTCTTTCTGGAGCAAAAGATTGAAAGTCAATGCTCAGCTTCAGTCGTTAAAAACCATGTCAGCAATCTCGTTGTGGTCCTGGACTCACAACTCAACTTTTACATCCACATTAAGTCAAAATCTGTGTTCAATCACCTGAAGACTAAATCTTGAACTGAAGGACTTACGTCTCAGCAGGACTGCGAAAAAACTTTGCCGTGTGTTTATCTCAACTCGACTGCTGAAACTCTGTCTTTACAGGTCTCAGATCACACACCTGCAGCTGATTCACAGCCCAGGTGCTTGTCCAGGTGTTTGTCATCTCCCACTTGGACTACTGCACCTCCCTCCTGTCTGTCCTTGGACCTCTGCGGCTGATCCCGATTGCTGCTGCCCACCTAGTTTTCAACCTGCTTCAGTTTTTCCCACACCCCTCAACTGGTTCCCTGCTGCAGCTTCATCCAGTTCAGACTCGGATGCTGGTCTACAGGGCAGTGTAACCCTAGCCGTCCTGTCACTCCACAATCCTGTGGTCTCTTGCTTTTAACAGTTTATTCGGGAGTTTTTGCATCTGATGAAATTTAGCTTTTCTTCCTTTAAAGTTTCTCGGGACAAAAGCATCTTCCACATTAATGCAAAGTAATGTACAGTAATGTTTTGAGATGAGAGTAGGTGTGTTGACACGTCATTAGAACCTTTATTTATTTGAGCAAATTATGCAGTTCAGAATAAACTGAACCTAAAATTCAAAGCAAGGTAAACCATCCCTGAAAATGTAACCTGGCTGCTTTCAAATGTTCTGTTGATTTAACAATATCTGTAGCTGACACAAATTTAATTTTTATGTCTGTGACACTACAGATATAATTATAAATGTGGTGGTTTGTCTTGTAACTTTGTCATGTATCAACAAGGATTTCAGTTTGTAGAACTTGTTGGTGTCAAACTGCAACGAATTGGAGATCCTTCATTTGCCTAACTCAAATTTTAAAGTAGCCAGGTTCCAACATCGTTTCAACAAATGTATCTAGCTCGTACATTTTTTATTCGTTTCTTCGGTTTTTGTCTTGACAAAATGGACTTGAAGCTTCAGTTTCTGTCAGAGCAACCTGCTGACTTTATTTACTGTGAGGAAATCATTTCAGTACAGCCAAACAGTCATTAAAACAAGATTTACATTAAAAACAACAAAAACCAAAGTGAGCGGAGCTGATTGGACACATCAGCTTTGATTGACAGCGCTATAAATGTGTGAAGACGTTAATGTTCAGTTTTCTTTTTTAATACAAAACAATGGTTTGTTTTTCAGTGTGGCATCACCACATACACACATCTAAAACCCCATGAAGACAACATGACTCGACATCCATTTTTACAAAAACAATTTGAGATATAAATACACTATTTATAATCTGTATGTTACAAAAGGAGTTTCCCTCGGTGAGCTCAGTGACGGGCAGGGGGGCGGCGTGATCAACCACAGTGACGTATAAATATTCAGCCAGCTACAACTTTGGCAAAAATCACAAAACCCACAGAGAAAACATGAGGTGGGGGGGGGTTCAAGTGCTCGGGGCGGGGATCGGGGAATAGTGGGAGGGACTATGATTAAAAAGACAACTCTGAACAAGAAGACGGACAGTCACAGTAGCCTATCAGGATGCAGGATTTGTTTTTACAGTGCGAGCATAAAAGAACAACTTAAAAACACAAACAGGTGGAGGCGGGGCTAAAGGAAGAAGGGGTGAGGTCGGGAAGGGGAGAAAGACAATTTTCGTTCATTTTTTTTCGTTTCGTCGATCTCTTCACTGTGCTATCAGAGAGGATTTATCACAATCCCACAAGTCTTTGTGCTGAGTTTAAAAACAAGGTCGGTGCGGTGAATTAAAAGGATTAAAGACCCCATATTATTCAAGTTCCAGATCTCCTCTGGGGTCCAAGTCAAAAACATCTTCCTCATGATGTTTTACAGATAAAATCAAGTTAAACCGAGTTCAGGTTCAGGTTCAGGAGATCAAGTCGTCATCATGCTGCATTCTGCTTGGCTGACAGTAGCAGATGTCAACCACCTGGATGTTTTAGACTTCGAATCCAGACAAAGATTTGATCCAAAAGGTTTGAGTGACTTCTCAGCGAGGAGAGTCCATCAGGACCAAGTCAATTTGTTGCGTTCATGTCGGACGTGATGGATGGTGAGATGGAAGATTCAGATGTTAACGCCTGATAACGTAGTTGCTTGTTTGCGGATTCAAATGCTGAGCGCTGACAATATAAAACCAAATCCACTAAATATGGGTTCTTTTTACAGTGAGCGACGGTCTTCGGCTGAGGTCAGGCGTCCATGTTTCTTGGTTTTTCAGGCACTTCAGTATTAGTAAGTACCAAGTCTGAAATACTGGAGCACAGAGAAAATTGCTTTCTTTCTCAGTCGTAATTACAACTTGGAAGTTGATGAACAATATTCACAATGTGGAGACCCACTATTAGTCACAGCATTTGTTATCATTGTTCATCCTTGATACGCTTCTTTTTGTGCCTAACTGCCTCCTTTTCCCTTTCCTTACTTCCAAGGTAAGGAAAGGAAGGAAACGTACCTCATCCTTCTTCCTAAACCAGTAAGCTAGGGAGCTTCCTTTCTCTTTGCTGCAAAACTGGAAGTTTGCTTCTTCTCTGCTTTACATTGAAGTTTCCTCCTCCCTCTATCCCTAGGGAAGGACCCTTCTGTCTCGCCTGTTCCCTAGCATCCTCCTACCCTGCTTCTCAGGTAGGGAGCCTTCCAGTTTCTTTCTTTCTAACCAGGACTCTTCCCATCTTCTTTGCTCCTAAACTGGAGGTATCCTTGGTCCCTCTTCCCTGCGCCCAAGGTAGGAATCTTCTTTCTTCCTCGCCTCCTAACTATTTTTCCTATCAAGTTTCCTTGCTTTTCAGCAGGCAGGAGAGAGACAATCTAAATGGATCTTTTGAGTTGTGAAGTTGGATGATTTTCTGCCTGGATTTAAATATGAAGTCTGTTGGTGAGATCTGAAAACCAATCACAGTGTGTTGATAAAGGCATGATGGGATGTCCTGCTCTGAATGAAGTGAAGAACATATGTAAATGCCTTTTGAAATCGAAACAACCGAGACCAGAAAGCTTCCCGTTTGTCCTCCCTCACTGAGTTTCACCTGTGTTCAGATGGGTGGGTGTTTGCAGAGGTATTTGTCCCCTGTTAGGAAGAAGACTTTATTTGGTCCTCATCGCGGTGGTAACCACAGCAACCAGATGTCAACAGAGTTTTTTTTGAATGTGTTCGATGTCTTTACATTTTCTGTAATTTGGGGCTTTAAATGTTTACGATCTTTGGATCGGGTTTGGATCTGTTCCTCGTTTCTTCAACCAGAATTACATAACATGTAGAGGAAATGATGTCATGTCACGGGGATGACATCACAGTTTTTACACCGACAGACCGCACCCCCCAAAACACAGAGTATAACACCAGAATAATTACAGAGAGCTGAAAGCACCTAGAGAAAACCTCTGAACTAAAAGTCCTGTCTATTTTCCTCTTTAGATACCAGAGCCTCTGTCCATTCAGAGACAACAGTTTATTTTCTTTACTGTGATGGACAGGAATAATACTTTCTCCTGACTGGTCAGCCGCTGCCTGAGGCCCCTCCTCCTCTGAGGTGATTGGTGCTCGT